>NC_043708.1:51689067-51715220 GCF_006229205.1 Suricata suricatta | reverse complement strand
TTTTTACATTGTAGGACTTGTTTTGCTTGTTGTGGGTGTTTGCTTATTTAATACATTCCGTCAAGGACAGAAATTACATGCTGTTTTTTTTTTCTCCTAGGAAGTGTGTCTTGGGTTTTTCTCTTATTATTTTCTTTACTTTTTTTTTTCCTCTTCTTTTTTTGGTGGTGGGGGTGGTTATGTTAAAATGAAGTTGCTTTTACAACACCAAAGACTTAATCA
The DNA here is from genome assembly GCF_006229205.1 of Suricata suricatta. Classification (NCBI taxonomy): domain Eukaryota; kingdom Metazoa; phylum Chordata; class Mammalia; order Carnivora; family Herpestidae; genus Suricata; species Suricata suricatta. Next base: position 51,714,998 of record NC_043708.1, on the reverse strand, counting down.
TCCATTTCCTACATAAAAGGTAGCTACTTTTTTGCATGGACCTCAAGTATATTGTAGTATAGAGGTGGAATTTAAGGGAAGGTATTAAGCAGGCTGTGTTGTAGGTTATGGGCAAGTAATAAATTGTATCATGTATCTTGAATGTATCATAGATAAGCTGCTATATAATGACTGCCACTTCAGATAGCTGTGAAATTAGGTGATTAACAAATTGTTACTTAACCTTCTAATTTCTGTATAAGTCTAATTACATGAAACAGAAGTTGGTGTTTTGATTTTTTACTTTGCTTTTCTGTTTGGAGTGTCATTGCAACTACCGTATTGTAAATGATGGAAAATAATTGCATATGTTAAAAAAATAAATTGTGTTATATTCAAAAAAATAAATAAAATATTTTAAAAATAAACAATAAAAATAAATAAATAAACATAAAAAATAAAATTTTCAAGAATAACTCAATTCACAAATTGTCCCATAACTGCCTCACAAGTACCTCCTTTCTCACACTACCCAACACAATGCCTAATGTATAGACTATAGCTAAATACAATTATAAATACATTCTATTCCTAAAGGGCCCCTAGTGGGTCTGAAGTCTCTAGACTTCTTAGGTCAATCCCAAGATAAGACACTCTGCTAAAGATATTCCAAATCCTACATACCTCCAATAGAGCATTGTGTTTGGGAGGTACAAGCTGTCCTAGGTTAGCAATAAGTGATATAAACCTCATAATTTTGGGATACAAAGATGACCTGCTGTTTCATTATTGATTATTTTTGGATACCTGAGATTGTTTTGCCAATAATAGGTACTCAAATTAATGTGTTTAATTAAAAGGAACCAGCTAGACATAAGCAACTTAAACTCCACAACTTCCATCTGATCAAAAGATACCCTTCCCAATAGCTCCTCAATATCTCAGCCAGTAGCAATCGTCTAAAAGATGTAACACTCATCATCCTACAGAATAGATTCGCAGGATATCAGGAAAATAGTCTCCTTGCCTTCAGTGGTGCCAAACATGATTTTCAAGGCCTTCATTTCTCCTAATCTACCCAACTATACATAGATATATAACTTATATATGTAGAAAAATATATGAAGTTATATTAGGTATCTAACATTTTAACCTGTCTGTGTCAAATCTCCCATATTCACCTAACAGTAATTAGAGATACCTTGCCCTCCCCATTCTCAGTCTATATAGAGCAGGTGGATTGATCTCGTCCCTGATTCTGGGCTTATTTATGCCTCAGGTACTGCCCATGAAAGTATCATACATGATGAAGAGAGTGATTAAATTTAGAGAACCCCACTAGGATGAAAGAAACTCAATTCCACGGGTATTTCATTATAATTTCAGGAAAGAGAAATTTTTGCCCTGTAAAAAGGGGATAGAGAAGGGTTTTGGTTGGCCTACATGAAATGAAGCCAATGCAAAAGAAAGAAGAGACTGAGAGGTAAAGAGAGACCAAATCTTAAGGACAGTGTTTTAGTGCCCAAATACAGATTTGCCTGATGCCTGATCCATGCCTGCAGTTTTCAGTTATATGAGTAAAAAAAACTCCTTTTTTTCCTAAGCCAAATGATATCATAAGCAACAAAGTGTCCTCACTCTGAATTTTATTAAACTTTTCTAACTTCATTCAAGTCATAATTTTCATGTGAATTATAATGCAAGCTTTTCAAAGAAAGCTAATATTATTAATGAGTTTCCTACAAGTGGGTACACTGGATATATCTCACCATAAGTGCAGATAATTTATCTTTCTTTTTTAAGGAAAAACAATGGAATAATATTAATATAATTTAAACAATTAGATGTTTTAATATATTAATTTAACTAAAAAAGATTGCTTTGATATACATCCGAAATTTTTTGAAATAGCATTAAAAGTTTGGATATCAAGCCAGAGTATGTTTTTGATAATAATGAAACCAGTCTCAATGTCTACTGGAAATAAAACTGAACAAAAATACAGAAGATTATACATTAAACAATAACAGCTTTATTCAAAATACATAAAACCTCCACAATTATAGTTTTGCTTTACAGTATGACAAGTCCTACCTGGTTGGCATTCTAACAGGGTGTAAAGAAATGCTATTCTCTCTATTCTAAAAAAGAAAATATTTGCATCTACTCTAATAATTTTTCTGTCAAACTAGGAAAAAGGATCATTCTCTTTCTCTGTGTTTTCTCCAAAGCTGCACAGAATGTGTAGCAAATGAAAAAAAAAAAGTGTTTAGAAGAGCTCGTTTTCATGCACTACAGATTCTAACCTTGTCTCTAAGAGCCAAGGTTGATGCGTCCCATGCCAAATTAAATCTAAGATGTATGCAGAAATGAAAAGGGTAGCATTCCATGAAAAATTCCACTTTTCAGTTAAAGTAGCTAAGGTTTATTAAATATGCAAAAATTACAATGTCAATGTAACTTTGCAAATTAGGGTTTTCTTTTTAAATGTTTAAGCACTGTACTGTAAAGAATGAAACAGCTGAAGACTTTCACAGCTTGTTACCTGTATCTTTTTCTCAAAGAAACTGCACTAATAAATAAGCCATACATTTCCCAAAGATAAGGGATTTTTGTTCATATCCCAGTGAGCAGTTTACTGAATATATTTGAACAAATTGTCTTTGTTCAGTGACCCTGACTAATTCTCCTGCTAGTTGAATCAGTGTTACAAACCGTGGTGCCTTATGATACACAAGCATCATATTTTTGAGCTGATATATCCTCTCCATGCAGCTGATCATTGAGCACAAAGATGTCTTGTACTGGTGTAAGATGCATCATATTTTTTTAAAATGGAGATTTGCAAAGGCTTAAGGAAGCTGGAGGCAATAATATAAAAGATCTGAAATAAGCATGCCTTTGAACACAGTACTGTTTTTCTTTCTTTTTAAATAACTTTTGCTTTTCACGATGACAAAGGTAATGAGATTTCGGTGGAAAATATAGAAAATACAGAAAAGTATAAAGAATAAAAATCACCTATAATCCCTACATCCAAAAATATTAAAATTCTAAGAACTTAGAGTTCTCCCAAAAATGTTAAAATCTGGGGAGAAAAAGGGGGATTCTTCTAGACATTTTAGCATTAAAATAAATAGATAACTTGTTCCATATTGAGATCACAGCCTAAATACTTATTTGTATTGTTTTTGCATTACATGTATCATGAACGTTTCCTTACTTTTATTAATTATAAAATATGATTATTAACAATTGCATAATAATTTAATGCCTCCTGCATTTTAAGATATCTTTACTGGGAACCTAATGCCTGTCAGGCACTACGCTAAGCTGTCAGTACACAGCCCTGATGGATCTTTGTAGACAGGCAGACACCAAATTGTTAATTATATACACGAATACTTTGATAGCTATTTTTTAAGACCTTTTTTTAAGGTCCTATAAAAGCAAATAATATAGGGCTCAGTCTAATCTGGGAGGTCAGGAAAGGCATTCCTGGGAAAGCACAATTTAAGATGAGGCCTGATGGATGAGTAGCAGGTAACCTGGTGAAGAGGAAAGAAGAAAGTAAGCAAACAAAACAAGATGTGTAAGTCCTTGAATTGAGAAAGAGCTCCAGAGTGATTGAGGAATGGAAAGGTCAGAATGGTGGGATATTAAAAGGCTGGCAGGAACAGGAGGAGTTTAGCAGGAGATTAGGCTGGCAGGGTGGTCAGGGACAGAGCTCTCCAGATCTTTTAGGGCATATTAAGGATTGTGGGTTTTATCCTAAATGCAATGAGAAAACAAATGAAGGGACTTACACTGAAATGATATGATCAGATTTGCATTTTAAAAAGACCTCTGTGGCTGCAGGACAGATAATGGATTACAGAAGAGAAAAGTAGAAGCTGAGAGATAGTAAGAGAGTAATTGTAATAATTCAGGTCAAAGCCATTGTTAGAGCCAAGACAGAGAAGTGGACAGAGAGAGAAATGGACATATGCAAAATATATTTTAGAGTAGAATCAATCAACTTGGTGATGGACTCAATGTGGGAGGCAAGAGGCTGATGTGTAGGATGAGTCACAGCATGATAAACTAAACAATGAAGGCCTCATTTGCCAAATTGGGAGAGACTGGTGAAGGAGCAAATCTGAAGAGGACAATCAACAGTTCAGTTGAGAAGACAACAAGTTTGGGCTACCTGTGAGATACCAAAGTGAAAATATCAAGGTGACTGTTGGATGTACCAAGTTTGGTCCTCAGAAAAGGTCCTGGGTAGAAGATTAGATATTGAAGTCATTAACAAATAAATGGTATCTAATGATCTACTGTCTTCAGGATCAGTGGGATATTATAGGAAGCATATGTAGAGTAAGCAAAGAAGTACAGTGGAACCTCAAACAGTTAAATGTCAAAAGGAGATAAAATTTTAGGCAAAAGTATTTTTAAAAGGAATAGCCAAAGAGATAAGAGCAAAATCAAGGTAAGAGAGTATCAAGGAAACCAAGAATAGAGAATGTTTCAAAGATAGGAAATTATCCAACATATTTTTTATTGTATTTTGATTCAATATGATTCACTGAATTTAACAACATGGAATCCATAATGAGTTCAGTAAGAGAAGGTTAAGTAAGAGGAGGGGCAGAAGCCAAATAAGAGTGAATAAGGAATGAGGTGGTAAAGACAACATATGTAGACAGCTTTTTCAAGAATCTTGGCTCTAAAGGGCATTTCATAAAGAGACATACATTCAAGGAAAAGTGTGATTGATTGCTTATTTGTTTTTTGTCTTAAAGAATGAAAGACTCAGAAGTATGTTTGCTGAAAACGATAGCAGAGATTTAAGTGAGGAGAGACATAAATAACTGCTTGAGCAAGGTCTTAGAGAAGATGAAAGAGAATGGAATTCAGGGCACTCATAGAGGATTTCATCTTTCTTGGGAGATGGGATCCTTCATACTATCTCAAAAAGAAAAAAGGAGGGGAGGAGGCAGTACAAATATAAATAGATTTATCATTACTGTGTAACAGCTTTTACTTTTTCTATAAAGTATGCTGTTGGAAGCCATTTCTGAACCCACTAAGTTGAGAAAACTTCCTGTGAGATAAGGCAAGTTTGCAAGGCCTCTTGCCATCAGATGGTGACCGATATCCACCCCCACTCAGTTATTTTTGCTTGAGCACAGACCCCCAAGGCACTTTGTTGATTGGTATCAGGAGTGACTTGTCCCCTTAGCCTAAAATAACCTGCATGCATCTTGTGAAGGAACTTATTGTAGGAATTTCTTCTTTTGTGATGATAGGAGCAAATATTATATTTCCTGAGAAACCTGTTTTACTTCCACTCAAGAAGACAGGCTATTGACCCCTGCTCACAAAGAACTAACTTTTGCTTTTGCTAAAAACATTGCCTTGTATTTGAATGCTGAAGATAACTTCTTTCCACATATGATAAGCATGTAAATCACCTACATCAATCACTATTGATAAAGATTATGCATGAGGCTTCTACCAATATATGTTCTGGGAAATTTTTACATGCTGAAAGAATTTGTCATCAAAAATCATTGTCTAAGTCAAATGCCACTTCTCTGCTGGGCCCCATATACTTTTTTCATAAATAAAGCTGACTTTCAGGTCAGAGCAGAGATGCCTGCCTGGTGATCAGAAAGAAACTTGAGGCTCTTTCATCTCTCTCGTGCCAACACCGTCCATCCTTCAGGGAACCCTGGACCTGCTGGAGCTGGACTCCGGCAGTAAGCAGTAATGTCATCCTCTAAAATCTCAGGAGAGAGAAAGAAGAGTGAAAAATAAGGAGACTAGAGATTTGAAAAGATTGGAGAAGATGTGCAGGTATGAAATAATCTTTGTTAAGTGCAAGTAAATGGAGTTGCCAGTTTTGAGAGCGTGGATGAAATGAAAGATAACTCAAAAGATGATTTATTTTCTTCAATAATTTTAGTTGCAGCAATATAGGCATAGAGAAAGCTGGTAGCTGAAGTTTTCCAGAGCTGAAATTTTGCTGAAAAGTAGAGAAAAAAAGAAAAAGAAGCAAAGTACAAAGAAAAGCTTGCAAAAGAGGGACTATAATGAAGAATGGACCCTAAGCTGAATATAATGAAAACAGGAAGAGAAGTCAATATAACACTTTAGTGAACCTAGGTGGTTGAACATTTAAGTTAATTTAAATTTTTAATTATATTATATAAAATTATGAACATCTTTGCAAATAATTCATTAATAAAACTTTTGATCATTTAACTTAGATTCCTAAATGGAATCTCTGAGTCATAGTTAATAAACATTTTAGAAGTCTTTATACATAGAGCCAAATTGCTTTCTATTAAGAATATATGTAACAAAAAAAGAGAGAATTCCCACTACATTCACCAATACCAAACATCATCACTTTTAATTATTACCTATTTGATACCAAAAATGAAAAAATTCTTACAAAAGAAACATTGAAATATTAATCAAAATACAGTTTGCAGAGAGCAATTTATTTCCTCTTTTCAGCCAAAATGAAAAGATTGTGAATGCTTTATTATCAGTATTTCTTGAATTCACATAAATAACAGAGCATACAATTAAAACATACATTTCCATATTGTATTTTATCTTCCAATAACCCCTGCAAAATCATCTCCATTTTTCCATGTTGAGTAAGGATGGATAGTTGGTAAACTATGTCTGCCTTCAAAAGTACAAATAACTCTTAGGGAAATTAATGTTAACTTGATTATAAATATTAATTTCTTCTGTATCATGATTTTACTAGAAGCCTAGAAAATATATCAAAAAGAAAAATAAAAGAAACATACCCTCAGGCAGTGTACAGTCTAGTTGGAAAGACAATTGTATTAACAAAAATTTCTTAAGAGCAACTTGACAAAGCAACACCTACAAATTAGTAACACTCAGCCAGAATGATAAATGGGACTGGTCGGGGTCATCTTGTTCAAAACTGAACTTGTCCTCCCTCATCTCAAGTCTTGTCCCTGTTGTGTACTCTGTCTCTAAATTATCCATCCAGTTGCAAAAACCGGAAACCTAAACAGTCTTCCAAAAGCACCTGCACTCAACTATCCACCAAGTTCTGTCCATTCCAGTTCCAAACTCTCTATCCATAAGTCTCTCCCTAAGCCTCCTACTATGGTCTTAATTTGGATACACAGAATTTCATGTGCAGAGGATTGGATTACCATTCTCACCAGCAGTCTTCTCCCAATACAACCAGTATGGAAGAATTGTGAATTGAATAGAATTTTATTTCAACCAATCAGGCATCATTCATTTACAAGACCAACTATTCAGGAGAGCACCTGAATTTTACAAGCAGACCTCTTAAAACAATTGAAAACTTTATGTAGTTATGTGATAGATGCAGTTCTATCATTCATTTTCCTTTACTTAACAAATATTTATCAAATAACTATTGAGTATTTATGTTGCACTTTTCCTTTCAAATACCATTGTTTTGATGAATTGTCATATAGACCAATATATCATAAATTGCTCTGTGAGTAATTCTGGGTTTGTTAAAAAAAATCAATCATGGATACTGTCTTCATCAAGATCACTGGATTTCAAATGATTTTAGTATGTTTTCTGACTTTTTTAACCATATACCCTTTTCCATTTCATATAGATATTAAAAGGCAGTGGGGTAAAAATGTAAAAAAAAAGGATAAGTAATATATTTAGGTTTTTGACTCTTTTTGTCTTTTGTATGTTCCCAATAATATATATAAATCATCCTCTATTTCCCCTAAGTAGAAAAAATAATGAATAAAGGTAAATTTATCAATTAATAAATTATACTACATGTTTATATTTTGATATAAAACATGACCTCAAAATAGTATTTTTTTAATTATCTAGGACTTAAGTGATGGTCTCATATCTAACCAGTATTTCATAATAAAAATTGTAAGTTAAACATATAATATTTGGCACTGAAGTGTACAAACACTAGAAGCACACAGGTCTGGAACCTTCTGTTTTGGCTAATATAAGCCATTATTCGGACTCATATCAAGCTTAACTTTTCAGAGAGATGGTCTCACTAAGCTCCTTATTCCATTTGAAAAGAACAGACAAAGAGTTCACTTTCAGACAGTTCTTTGCTTCTTTGGTATAAGAAAATGGTCTGCTAAAAGCCTTCCAAAAGGGAAAAAAAATTTTTTTAAAAAGTTACATTTTTATCAAAGAGGCAAAATCCAGAATATCCTAACCTAAATTCTCTCTCTTCTTCAGATATTATATGGACATGCTTGTGTTAGTATTCAATGTATAATTTGATTAAGTACTCTATTTACATACCTAAAATTTTTACCGCATAATAGTTACTCTCCTTTTGTAGAGTGGGAGTACCTTTTAAGTCCCCCTCATAGACTCTGAGTAATACATTTAGTAAAATTTATCATTAACTTGCTAATTACTAAAATGATAAGAGAGAAATTCTAAAAAGAGAAGCACGGATCTGAGTATGAAGAAAGAAAGATAGGAGGGAAAAATAGAAAAGAAACATGGAATAAATAATGTGGCTTAGATATTTTAGACATACTCCACTATCTACCCATATAGAAATTAGAAAGCCTGACAGCAAAATGGAATACAAAAGCCATTTTTTGGCTCTATTTCAAAAGTGGTTACTTATCTACCTGAAAAGCTGAAATATAGTTCAGTGGCTGTAACTGGATGAGTGCACTTGGCTCAGGTATTGTTTCTTAACAATGCCTAAGGAGATTATCTGATTGCTTGTTTTGTGTTTACCTTGGGACTTCAAATGGTCAACAAAACTATTAGTTTGGGAAACTAAAGGCATGTAATGTAAAAAACTGTCTTTGGCTAAGTAGCAAGTAATCTATATAAGTATATACCAAATTACAAATGTCATATGGGTGTGGTCCTGTTGTGATTCGTGAAACATTCATTCAACAGTTATTAAATCTCACTCTGTGTGGGGGGTACAAATTTCCTTTTCCTCAACTCGGTGCTAATCCACCACTTCTTTATTTATTCACTGTCCTTGTCTCCAAGTCATGTTGTGCACTTTTGAGTTGCATGCCAAAAGTGTTCTAATGTTAATACTTAATACTGTGTTATGTTCAATACTGTAAGGAGAGGGGCGCCTAGGTGGCTCAGTTGGTTAAGCAACCAACTCTTGGTTTTAGCTAAGGTCATGATCTCATGTTTCATGAGTTGGAGCTCCATGTTGGGCTCTGGGCTGCCGATGCAGAGCTTGCTTGGGATTTTCTCTCCCTTTCTCTTCCCCTCTACAGCTCATTCTGTCTCTGTCTGTCTCAAAATAAATAAATAAACTTAAAAAAATACTATAAGGAGAAATTTCTGGAAATTTACATACATCACAAACTAGAAAGAACATGGATTTTAGACAAAAACAGATAGATTTTAAATCCTGGGCTTGACCCTAATGATGGTGTATTCTTAGCTTCTTCAACTATAACATGAAAATAAAAATTTTATCTTCCTCACAGAATTTGTATTAAAATTGAATATAATAATGTATGTGAAATACAAAGTACATAGTAGGTATTCAATAACAATAAACAAACATCAACATTCTCCCTCAAGGTCTTAGATTTTATTTCTAGTTCCAGTCAGATAGTCATTGTTCAAGTCCATGCTCCATGGGTACTAAAGTATGTATTTCTTTGAACTTTCCTTCATGTGTCAATCAGTGGCTTTAAGAGTAGGGTATATATTTCAAATTCAATTCCTAGTTCTTTCCCAATACTACAAAAGCCTTCCCACGTATCTATTTCCTACTTCTCACTTAAGTATTTCTATTTTCCTTTCCTTTCCCCCACTAAATTCATCAAAAAAGAAACTTTCAGAGAACCGGGGTGGCTCAGTTGGTTAAGTGTCTGACTCTTGATTTCAGCTCAGGTCATAATCCCAGGGTCATGAGATCAGATACCACATCAGGCTCCTCACTGGGCATGGAGTCTCCTTGGGATTCTCTCTTCCTCTACTGCCAATGCCCTTTCTCTCTCTAAAAAAATTTTAAGATAAAATAAAATAAAAATAGAGAAATTTTTTAAAAAAGCTATATCCACCCAGAATTGAGCTTAGATTCACCTATCCAACTCACCTGCAAGCTTTTCTTATGCCTCCCACAGAAGCACAGCCATAAAGCACCTAACAGAGATACTCAGACCTCTCAACAGGCACCACTGAGTATTTGCTGTCTTCTCACCTAACTTTTCTCAGACATTTCCCCTGCTTCTCCTGAAGCAGGTCCATTGAAAGTTCAAATATGCAAAGAAGCAAATCTCTGGATATATGTATGTAACAACTTTATTTTGAGTGAAAAAATGTTAAAACTGGAAAAATTACATAGCTTTTCATATATATCATTTATGTAAGTTCAAAAATATTCACAACACAATGAATCATATTTTGTAATGGCATGTAACAATTCAAGGCCATTCAAAAAAGCTTATTAGAATGAGTGCCTACAAGGAAGAAGGAAGTGCAAACATAAATCAGAAATGAAAAGGAAAAAAATTAAACAGTGATCTTGTACAGGTGAATTATGTTAAATGCCATTAAGCAGAACTATTTTAACCACAGTATTTAAGATAACTTAAACAAATGTGTTGTATTCACCTTAGACTAAGCTCTGCTGCAATAACAAACTAATTCTGAAGATAAAAAGTATTTTTCATAGTCTTTTTTTTTCAAAATGATCAGTTATCAAAAATTATCTTTGTATTATTATTACAAACCTAATATTATAGAGTGAGGTGAAGCTGAAAACCTTAGGCCTTCTTAAGACTAAAGCACAGATTTAGATTTACCCTGTTACTCACTCTTTGGGTTTCAATGGGTTTCCTGACATGGGAGGTCATATCTATAAAATAATACAGAGGAATAGGACAGGATGTGCATCTACTTTCTGCAGACAGCTAGCTCCCAGAGGGAAGAAAAAGGGGATTATTCTTTGATTGTTGAGTTTGCCCTTCCAATGTCACCAGTCAGATTAAATCACTCCTCTCCTTTTATGGAAGAGAAATGTGGGAATGCAAAGAGGGCAGGAGTGTTAACCTACTCCCTCCACATAAAAGGAAGCATCAGGAGTAGGAAAGTTTCCAGTGTTATGCCCCACATTTAACCACAATGAAATTTTGAATAGACTTTTGCTATCCTTTCTATGAGCTTTAAATTATACCATAACTTTTCAGTTATTACCCTTATAACAGCTAACTTTATTTGAACAAACCGTAGATTTCCTCTAAATCATATTCTTTTATATTCTACAAATAGTACAGCTTATTTTTCTTTAATAACATTTTTTTCTTATTCATTGAAACTTAAAAATTAGTTCAAGATACTGTTATTAGTCTACTACTAGTTTATTAAGTCATGTAATTTATCACCACAAAAAGAATGAAAAATAATTTAGACTATTATCAGGTTTGTAATTTGTCATTTCTAATGCCATTTTAGGAGATACCAGATACAATGCATTTTACAGAAAATGTTAATCAGCACCCAAATTCATATATGCTTTTAGAACTATCTCAATTTCTATTCAGTTATATTTTCAAATGGGAAATAGAATTCATTCTGGTAAGGCAGACTATATAAAGGAAGACCTAAAAGAAATATTTTCTTTAGCTATGTTTTGATACAGAAACATAAGATTAGAATTGAACTAATATGCTTCAGACAGTATACATTATATACTTTCCCACCACTATATAGTTTAGATTCCTTAAATTCACAAACACCTTTTTCTTAATCTCCATATATTATATTATATATCTCAAAACATTTCTTATCATTAGTTCCTGCTCCCTTTAAGAAGAAAGTATGATAAATTTTGCATTATTGTCAGGTACTTCTGATGCTAAAGAAGCCAATGAATCTAGTGCATGTTTGATGTGTTATGAATGCATAAATTATATTTAAAAGGGAGAATTCTGTTCCTTTACATTTATTTAGTGGGTATCACCATGGTAACTGAACACTTTCACAAAGCCTAATTTATGACCCCAAAAAAATACTAAGAAGAAAAAGAGCTTATATTCTCCATGTTTTGAAGATAGATAGAAAAAAATTTTGGGATCGACACATATTTGGGGAGGGGGAAAAAAAGATCTGGAAAGCAATATGGACAAAAGCAATCTCTTTCAATATGCAAAGATTCTAGCCTCTCAAATCCATGCTATCAGGAAAAATATCTCAGGAGAAAACCTTCTCACAGAGAATAATCTCACAATAGAAAAGGCCAGAGAAACAATCTTATCTAACCCCTGTTTTATGCAGATGATGTCTCTGGAAACTAGTCAAGTGGAGTGAACTCCTCAAGATTACATAACCTGTATGTGATGAGTCCAGTCTCAACCTGAGACCAGTTGCCTCCTGGTCTCTGGTTCTTTCCTTCTAGTCACATTTTGGATATCCCATTTCTATCGCTTGTCACCATTAAAATACAACTCTTTGGAGATGTTTTTGATTCTGATCTGATATATTTAAGTTCATTTCTGTAAGAGCCAGCTAAAATAACATCAAACAAGTGATAAATTATTGTATAAAAATTCATACATGGGGCACCTGGGTGGGTCAGTCAGTTAGCATCTGAGTTACTTTCTGCTTTGCTGGGGCCATAAAGTTTATTTACAGTAAAAGTTAAAACCCATGCAGGTCCTCGGATTTGGGCAGGAATTAAAAGTCTTCCATGTAGAAGTAACCTCCATACCAGAATCATAGAGTTTATTTTGTGCCAGATCTATGTTGGTGAATGTGTTGTTGTGGATCCAGGAAGCAATGATAACAATCTGGGCCAAGCCAGTTTGATTTATAGCTTCATTCTAGCTGTTCTCATCATAGGATAAGCCCCTATCATGAGCATCTATGACCCAACAGTTCAATCAGCAACTACAATTTGTTTCCACAGTTTTATGGGCCTAAAGAGGCATGTCTTTAATTTTCCAGTCATAATTTCCTAACAGACTACTAGCTAGGACATTCATGGCAGCCTACAGTTGGTAAAAATATAACAAGTTTCATTAAGAGGAGTCATGGCCAGAGGTATGAGAGTAGCCCTCATTTCTGCCCACTTTGCAGAGTAATCATGTCCATTTTCAGTTCTACAAAGCTGATTGAAGCTGAACAGCTATAGTAGCCTAGTGTCCGCCTTGAGATTTCAGCTTAGATGAATCACTGATGAACTAGTTCCAGGCTTATAGGAAAACCTCAGAGAGCACCATTCCCCAAAAGGAGAGCTGTCACTTTTTTATATAAGGCCAAGATGTCACTCAGACAACATCTACTAAATCTTAAATATACCATTTCCATTTTACACATGAGACTTTGGGGTCCTTCTCATTTCATTGGTTATTAAATCTGATTTGACTCAGGTCAAAATGAGAATATTAAGATAGAGAGACAAAAGGCTTCCATGCTGTTCGAAAGGGATGTGCTTGGTATTGATGTAAGGAACATGATGCATCAAAAACCTCAAAGGGGGACTGCAGTTAGAGGCTGCCTCCCTTTACCAGAGACTCCCACTGAAAAGCCATTAAACATTGTGACCTTTTTAAAAAATTATTATTTAAGAGGGTGGAGGAGGGGCAGAGGGAGAGAGAGAAAGAATCCCAGGCAGGCTCCACACTGAGCACTGAGTCCGTCATGGGGCTTGATCCCACAACCCTGGGATCATGACTTGAGCTGAAATCAAGAGTCAGACACTCAAATGACTGAGCCACCCAGGCACCTCTAGTCATTGTGACTTTTAATTCAAAGCAGTTAGTAGGGTTGTGGGACCCTGAAAGTACTATCACTTTTCCACATATAGCTCTTCCTGATCACCAAAGTACCTTTGTTACTACTTATGGGATGGAAGTTACAACATATTTGCATCAATTCCTACTATAGGTTCAGATATAAAAGCAACAAAAACAGTATAATAACTCAGCCCAAAGCCCCCACCACACACACATAAGGTTGCATTAGTTTCCCCTTCCCACTCTAAACTTTGCCCAGTCCAATCAGTTGAATCTGTGCATCCCCTCCTCCTCAAAACAAGGTAAAATGGTGACTCTGCCACTTGTATCCAATACAGTTATATAAATTTGAACCCTACCCCTCCCTCAGTTTCCCTAGCATACTTAGATGAGTGGTAATGTCCTTTGGTCCTCTTGAGGGCAAGGAGCCATCACCCTCAACCCTATTCATCCATAATGGAGCTGAGGAAGAGGTGGAAGCTAGATAAGACAGGTGGTTAGTAAAAGCTTTATGAGGAAGTGCAAAGGAAAAAAGTGATTCTGAATCAATAACCAAGATTCATTTACTTTCAATTTGCGTGACATAGCTCCTGGCTCAACCATACGAATTTCTAATGTTTTCCATTTGCTCATCACTCTATGTCAGGTGGCATGGTCCTCATGGCTGACGCCATCTATTTTAGTATTAGGGATACCTACCTGATTTAACAGCCACAGCCACATTGCATTCCCCATGGGACCACTGGATTATACTCTTTGCCTGCACAGTCTGACACAAAACAGTGACTTTTAAGGAACTCATTTTAATTTGGGGCATCTAGAGCTCTATCACCAAGGTAATCACACATAATGTCTTGCCCAGTTTGAACATAAGGGTTAGGGAATTTTCTAGACCTATAGAGCAGCCATAAGATTTATCTAAGAGTTTGGTTCAGTTTCTCATTCTCCACTGGGTCATCTTCATCAGCATTTTAAGACAAATTTGCTGTTGCAATATATTGTTATATAAGCTCAAATACTTTTTAATGCCCCACCTATGATTTCCCAAAGGACTTTGTCCTTATCAAGGAAATTTCTCCAAAAAATCCAAGAATCTCTTATAACAACCATAGCTACTGGGTGGGGGTGGGGGAGAAACTCCAGTGGACTTTTTATTTTTATCTTTGAATGGGTCTAAGACTGGTATAACAGTCTGCAGGAGGTACTAAGTCATATGAGGGTCCTTTTTGACAATCTTCCTTAATAAGCATTACATAGCCTGCCCCTCATCTCTTAAATAAACCAATGAAGTAGTAGTCATTCTGGATTTATGTCCACAGAGGTTGTAAATTTCCCTCCTTTGACACTTGGTAGGAGGGTTTCTCCCTTGTCAGATAAAGGTCAGAACCTTCTGGTCCCCCTAAGGTGAATTTTAATAATAGTTGTTACAATGGGGTGGATCTGAGGCTGGCCACCCGATTGACAAGAAAGCATTCTCTCCTTCAGAGGAGAGTTAGAAACAACCAATGCACCATTCAGAGAGCTGACTTTCCATATACTTCCTAGTACTCAGCCTACAACAGCATTCCATTCTTCCTCCTCAACTGGCAATAAAGTGGAAGATTATTGCCTGGTTGACCATTCAGTTTGTTCCTCAGGTCTGCTGTTAATTCCTCATAGAATTCCCTGAAATCCTATTTATCAGCCATGAGGCCCTTATTCTCCCTCTTCCAGAAAATGATGGTTCTTTCAGTATCCCTTCCTTATCAGCAAAACTGTCAAGATCTTTGAAGGATCTGAGATTTTTACCATACATGAAAGCTAACAAATTAGACAGCCATAGTTTCATATAAGCTGACGTGTGATTACTATGGCACAAACAAATGCCAGTTTATTCCTCAAAGCAATACATGGTGTATCCATATTTATACCATGTTCCCAAAGCTCCATTCCTAAGGGTGATGCCATGGGTTGCATTGCAGAGAGAAACTCCAAGCACAGGGAAAGCAAATCTTTATCATGGGCTGTAAGCACACCTGCCTTTTGCCCCCGAGAAGAATGTTATCTTTCTCATTCCAGATAGTAAACAAACTCTTTCCTTTACAGGGCACACATCTTTATCTGCCAAGGCTGTTCACTATTCAGTCATCATTGAAAAGGTAGGCTGGAACAAAGGTAGCTTGGGCCTTTACTGATAAGACATGCAGAAATGCAAGGGACCCATGAATTATTTCCCAAATATGTAAACAGTTAGTGAAATGATTTTAAAAGTTAAATCTTTATATGAGCTTGCTATTGTTATACCGATACTTTCATTTTTAACATCTTTATTGAGGTATAATTGACATAGAAAAACTGCACATATGTAAATATGTTTTAACATGTAAATATATCCATGAAACCATAAGAACAATCAAGTTAATGAACAAAGGCATTCTCCTCCAATGTTTCTTTGTGTCCTTTTTATTTTTAACTTCTCCTTTTATTAAATATCAGATGATTTTACTAAAAATAGGTGAAATTAGTTAAAGTACTACTTTCTCCTTTTAGGTAGCAATGATATTTTTACCAGACAAGGCTTAATAACTGATTCCTGGCATAAGTATATGCTTTAGGACACAGACTGAGCTAAATGGCTTCACTAAAAGAAGTTATGAAAGTTTTCTATTCTTATTCTCAATAACATGTGGATAAGAATGGCTATTGAGTTTTACTTTAGTCAATGGAAATTTTCATTTTGATATTTTACTTACCAAAAAATGATCTTTGTGCAATCGCTGAACTATAAAGCTTTGAGTTTCTTTCAAGAAATTTTCTGCCTATTTTTTTCTCTAGAGTTAATCCCTTAAAATAAAAAAAGTAGTTCCATTATATTCTTCTGGTAAATGAGGCTATATTAAATGTTCTTTTTAGCTTTTAAAGATAACTTTTCTCTAGTTTTGAGATTTCTAAAGTAAAAGTTTTCCATAGTCTTTAGAATATTGAAATAAGTTATATGGAAAATAAAAGGTATGTATCACATTAACATAGTATGAAATCATAGCTAAACAAAATTAAAGTATTATATGTGCAGTTTATCATGTTATAAATCAAGTATCACTTTACTAAATAGTAAAAACTAATAAGCTATACCTGGGTTCATTTGACATCAAGTATACCAGAACTTATAAAAAAAAAAAAAAAGGATATGTAAAAATACTTGAAATTGAATTTTATTTGTGCTGGTCCTCAGAATGAATTCCTATTCATTGAAAAACTAATTGCAAATATGTAAACATCTTCAAGTGGATAACCCAATGGAAATCAGTAAATCCTAATGAATAAAGAGCATAATTAATATTGTGACATTTCATTTCTTTTAAGATGTAAACTACACAGCAAATAAAATCCAGTTTTATATTCATATTTATCACAGGGTAAATGTATTTTTTGGTATTTATGTACTTTTATAATTAGGTAATTTAAAAAACATTATATCATCTTTTTTAGTACACCCTAAAAGCTAAAGATATATTCTAGAAACCTAGACTTCACTACAGCTTGAAATGTATGACAAAAATGCATTATAAAAGAAATATTAATACATTTTCACACAGTGGCCTGAAAGACGTTTAGAAATGCAGGAAATAATGATAAATGCTCATTGTTTTTGCTATCTTAAGCAATGACAGTTTGATAGGGAAAAACCAAAAGATTTTCTGAAATTAAAATAATTTTTCAATATGTTAGATAAATATCACTATCAAGAAAGTGTTTGAGCAGGCAAAAAATATTTTATTGGCTGCAGAAAATTTAATGAAATTTACATGCTTAAAAACTAGCAATACATAAACAAGTAGGCATCTGAAAGAATATTAAGAGATGACCAAAATCTACCCATAACACTTTGGGGTTTTGAACTTATCTCTTTATAATATTCTTTTTCTTCTTCTTTCTTCCTCTGGTATACCTTATTCAATCAAGATAAGTGCATGCTAATTAAACACTATGGGGAATTTTTTTTTTTAACTTCTTCGTACAACTTGTGCGATTACTTACTCTACAACTACCTATGAACTTTCTGACTCTGCTCACAGATGACTTTCTTCTGTCATCTCTGTTCCCATCATTCTTTTACTTATAAATGAGTTGTTCTTAGCAGACTATACTCATGAGACTTGGGCGTATTTCCCCATTGGTTCTCCATACTCTTAATTATTTTACCCACCCAAAAAGTTGCATGGCTTGATCCTTAAACTAGGACTCAGCACAAGACACTGAATTGGAAAAATCCTTTTTTAAATTATTATGTCTATAGATATATTTCCCTGCCTGTGTCCTGAGTACGAATTCTGAAAGCAGAGAGAGAAAAAAAAGGGATCGTGGCAGGAGCAATATAATTGTTGTCGATCAGAATTTGATTCAAATCTTGGTTCCATCATTTCTTAATTTACATAGCAAGTTATTTAACTTCTCTGGGTATAGTATTTCTCAACTGCAAAATGGAGGTAATGATTTTACCTATTCCTCCCTCATAGTTCTTGTGAGCATTAAATTAGAAAGTACAAGTTATGAAGCTTTGTTTAGAGTAAATTTCAAATAAATATTAGCTGTTAACCCAAAGTTAAATCAATTTCATTGAGCACTGATTACTATCTATGTTTGGTGTGTTTTAAGATTTTATATATTTTTTCCTTCTAAATCTGAAGTCAGTTTTCCTCTGGCATGCAAATTTCATATGCTGTCTTTTTAAAGCACAAATCCCTATCACATTAGTTGCTCTCCATCTCCAGCTGGTCTCTGCCTTTCTAGCTCATTTCCTAGCTCCCACACCATGCACATCCTGGCTCCAGCCAAGCCGGTTGTGAGCAATTCCCTGAAACAGCCTTTCTTTCTCTCCTCCACACTCTGACACAGTGTCACCCCTTCACAGACCGCCTCTTCCATTCTGTCTCTTTTCCTCTTGTGCAATACTTACCCACCCCTCAAGACTCAGCTCACTGACCTTACCCTAGAAAGCCTTCCAGAACCTCTCCAGATCTAGTGCTTCCCTAGTACTTAATTCATATCACAATTACTGAGTCTGTCTAGTTGCTTTATTTCTTCTTGTGTCTCCTCCCTCATTCGGTCAGGATCCGCTAGTGGGAAAAAACTATTTACTTCTATGTTACCCTCATACCTGGCATATTTTTGGCATTCAACAAGTGAAAAATGGATGGAGAGAAGGGTTGTATTCTATTGGTATCTTAACAAATAAATCCAAAAGGTGATGACTATATCCCCACACAGAAGTTGATACTTCTGCACCGAAATGGATTAAAGCACAGTCTTAAACCTTCATTCAAAGACAAATACATTACAATGGAGGGAAAAAGTATATAAATCCACTATCATATTTACACAGATTTGTTTAGCCAACTAGCAAATCTTAGAACAGGGCTCTGAGGGTCTGGAACAGATCTTTTTGTGAGCAATGTTGCCACAGGAAAAATCTAAAACATGCATTGCTGTTGAGAGAGAGAGAAATTCATGTGGACAATAACAGTGGATGGTGTAGATAGGTTATAACTGATCAAGTATAAACGCAGAAAGGACAAGAGTGGGAAATAACTGAGGAAAAGCTGTCCAGTCAACAATTTGCCATGGACCATACCTACCCCCACAACAGCACATGGACTCCTCGGGGAAGACAAACTACATTTAATACTGAAAACATCAAATTTGGTTAAGAAAGTAAATGCGCTATAAACAAAAATCAATTCAAAATTATAAATATAAATCATATTTTAGATTTTCCATGCTATGGCCTCTCATATGCAGCATGAATAGCTCAGAGTTAGAACAGAACCTATCACACATCAAATGAAAAGCTAAGTAACGTGCCAAGTCCCCAGAGAACCACAGCTAAGTAGTATGTCAGGTACCCTTTCACCATCCTTACCAGAAATGTGTGTTTTAAGAAAAAAAAAAAGAGGAGAAAAATAGTTGCTTCCCTCTTTCTTTGTAAAAAGAAATTCCTTAAGGAAGGAAAACCCTGCAGGACAAAGAGAGACTACTTTACATTACACCAATGTTATTTATCTTCATTGCTCATGGTGAGAGCTGGGTCAGGACAAAGGGACAGAGACCAACAAGACCCAGTGGCCTTGCTGGCAGAGATATATTGGCACTGCTGCTCTGCAGTGCTCAGGTCAGGAGGCTGGGAGGTTAACCCTGACACTGGGGCAAGAGGGGAGTCACGGAGAGGAGCAGACCGAGACAAGCAGTAAGGAATTACAGTCCTCCCATAACCATATGTGAGCAAAATTGCCTTACAGTAGAGTATAGACATATTTCTCAGAATATGTGTTTCTTTCTCACTATTGTTTGAACATAACTTTCTGTGAATAAAATGTCTGACTCTTAGTTTTAAAATATTCCTCCCAAGGACACTTATGAAAAATGTAGCAGTTTTTCTGCTGTGCTAGATTGTGTAACTATTCACAAAAATGTACTGTCTTTCCTCTGTGGGGATTAAATATCCTCAGCCTACTCTGTTGAACGCAGAGTAGCATATGACTTGCTTTGGCCAATGAAATGTGGGAGGGGACATCTATCACGTCAAGCGAAAGCTTTCAGAGTAAAGGATGCTTTGCCATTCTATCATTTCCTGCCTCTGCAACAATCAGCAATTTTCAAGTGAAAGGCTTCTCCATTAGCGTGGATCCTGGAGTGAAGATGACATGGAACAGAGCTGTAGCCAACTCACAATGGACACGCAGCATGAATAAGAGATAAGCTTTTCTTTTCCTTCTTTCTTTTTCTTTTTAAGATGCTGACATATTGAGAGTTGTTTTCTTTTCCTTCTTTCTTTTTTTTTTTTTAAGATGCTGACATATTGAGAGTTGTATGTTACTACCAAATAACCTAGCTCGTCCTGACTAATAAGGATGCCATTTCTCAAACTAGAATGCGGCAGGCCAAAAGGAGGACTTCTTAACTAAGAGTGATACAGTTTCTTTAGCAGCTAAGATTCCTAAAGCTAAATGTGATATCCATTGAAATTAATCAATTTAAAAACAAGTGATGTTCCAAAAGATCATTTTAGGTCAGAACGTTTCGTACAAAGGAACAAGCTTATCAGTAGGAATTAGAATCCTACGCTAGTACTTCAGAACTTTAGTCCTCACAAGTTACATTATTTTAGTTACCTTATATACCTAAAAGATGGGAGATAATTCGTAACCTTGTTTCTTGAGAAGAAAAACTAAAAATTACAATTTGAAAGTCAGAACACTGAACACACACCTCCCAAATATGTCAGGTTTCATAACAAGAGAAGAGTGATTTGGTGTGTTCTTAAGTTTGTTAGTTTTGTTGTATATATGCCTTCTCTATCAGTGCTTTGGCCCTGGGACAAAAGAAAGAACTCCCCCTGGCAAACCTTCCACCTGCTCATAGGAGTGTCAACCCTTGTGGTTTCAAGGACTCTGGCCATATCAGCAAGCAGTGACAATTTAACTGGAAAAGCAATGAGAAAATAAAAAGCTTGCTGACAACATTGTATTAGTTAACTATTGCTGTATAACAAATTACCCCAAAACTTAGCAGCTCGAAACAATAAACACTTATTATCTGACATACTTTCTATGGATCAAGAATCCCTGATTATGGCCCAGGATCTCTCATGAGATGGCTGTCAAGATGTTGTCTGGTATTTTAGTCCTGGAAAAGCTTGACTTGGGCTGCAGGATTTACTTCCAAAGTGGATCACTCACATGCCACTTTGTTGAGTATGGCAGTGGACTATGCAAGCTGTAGATATCAGGACACAGGAATTATGGGGGGCTGTCTTGGATGGTGGCTACCATATTTATATTCTTTTCACAACCTAAAAAATTTTTTGGTCCCTAGATGATTTTATTTATTGAATTCAAAAACTTTGTAAGGTCAGCTCATAAAAAATTCTAACCAATACAATTCCTCTTGAGATATCTGCCAAATCAAATACAAAGATCATTTTTAAAAATTCATAGTCACATTTAAATGGCAGGTAATAGAATAAATACTGTAATTCATTATAGTTAATTTTCTCATTGTCCTCATGGTAAGATTCATTTAGTACCAAAAATAAATATCAAAAAGGTATTGTCATTATGTAAATACCCTTTCCTCAATTCTAAATATACTCTTTCTTACTGATAACATCTGATTATGGATCATACATGTAAGAGTCATAAAAGGACACTGTAAAAAAATTCTAATGTTATATAAATGCCAATGAAACAAAGGATATCACATTGAAAATATAAGCCTGGAAATATTTTAAGAATAAGCTCCTGTTTATAAGACCAGAGAAAGCTTTCAAAGATTTAATTTCAAGTTCTAAGGTTAACTTTTAGATTTTCACATTGTCTTCTATATTAATTGTTTCAAGTTTTAAACAACCTAGTGATCTGCAAAGTACTTGCTAACATCCTTCACCACACTGTTCTTTCAGTGAAGTATTCCCAACCGTGGTAGATAAGACAAAGTCTCCACATTAGGGAATGTGAAGTGTAACACAGGGAGACAGATGTAGAAGTAAATATACCTGAAATGCTCTGCAAGCACAAACAGAAGTTTGAATATCACACTAACAAATCTTGCTAGTTCCAAGTCTCACTTGTTCACACAGAAAATCTAGTCCCTTGAGAATCCTTTCCTTTGTTCTCACCAGTAACAAAATTTGTCTTTGAAGCCTATAGATTTGCAGCATGTGTCTGCATATGTGTGGGTTCTTCTTGCCAAAGGACCCTGCTGCCTTTCGCCAGTCCACTTGGCTGGGCCTTCAATGCTCGCAGTCCTATTTCTACCTCATTAGTTTTCCCTCTTCTGTGTTTAAACCCAGAGAGTCCTCACCCTCACAAAGGAGGCCCCCACCAACATCCCATCTCAACTACCCTAGTCCCCATAGAATTTCAACACGTTGGTAATCTCCTGTGAAGTGTGTGTTTGGGGAGGAGCACTGCAGGAGGTACTTGCATTATATTGTGTTATTCTTAATATAAGACTCCACTTCCCATCCTGTTAGCCCAAAGTATCACAGGCTTCTCAGGGACTTGCTATGTTGTCTCTGTCTCTGCCACCTCAGGCATCTGGTTGGACTTTCCACTGTTCCCTTTTCACTGACCCCTTCCATTTGCACAATAGCATGATAAAATCCCTTCAGTATTCCCTCCACCTGAAAGGCATAGTCTAAAATTTCTTTAAAATTCTTAAATTTCTTAAAAAAGATATCAATACTCACTATATCTAGTTCCTCATTTCACCCTCAATTCCCTGCCTAGTCTATTATGATATTCAGATTCATCATTCCATGAAACTGCTAAAGTTAAGATCCTGAACCATCCCATGTGAAATTCAATGGAAATTTACTCCTCATTCCCCACCTATCCTACCACCTATTAGGCCTCTAATCCCCACCGGGTCTCCAATGACTTACTGTGATGTGGGGATATTGCCCAAACAGCTGAAAAAATGTGTGGGAGGTGTGCCCAATTAGATCCTGGCTGGAAGCCTAGAACTTTGATGGATTTCCCTTGGGAAGCAGCACAAGCAGCCATTGTGATCTTTCCATGGGCAGAATGCTCTACTGTAGTCTCTTGTTTTAAGGTATGAGTCTGGATTTAGTCCTCCATTTTATATGAAAACATGTGAGCCAGTATTCTCTAAAGTTAACCAAGTTCTTACTGCCTTTGCTATGCTTCTGAATCTAGAGCCAAGCAGCTCTCAACAGTGTTAGCCCCACACTGTGTTTCTGCTCTGGGGCTGCTAGTAAAAATATCCATCTCTTTTTGACCTGAGATCTGTCCTTTTGGTATTGTCCACTTATATTTCATTTAGCATTACTGTGTAATTTTATCAGAAAGGGTGTCAGAACACAGCATCTTATACAGATATCTTCCAATATTTTCCCCAGTTATATATATATATATATATATATATATATATATATATATATAATTAACAAATAAAATTATATATAAAGTATACAATGTGATTTTTATATACATATATATTGTGAAATGATTACTATAATCAAGTTAATTAACACACCCATTACCTCATATAGTTCCATTTTTTTGATTTTTGCTCTGAGAATGTTTAAGACCTTACCTAATAACAAAAAAAATAAAATAAAAATAAAAAGATCTTCTCTAAAGCAAGTTTCAATAATAATACAGTAGTAATAACTACAGTCATCACACCCTAAATTAGATCCCAAGAAGTTATTCATCTTATAACTGAACATTTATACCCTTTGACAAATATCTCCCCATTTTCTCCCAAACCTCCTCCCTAGTCTAAATCAACCATCATATGACTCTGTGCTTTTATGAGCTCAATCATCTTTTTTTTTTTTTTTTTTTTTTGGTGGGGAAGGGGGTGACTAAAGCCAGATTCCACACATAAGTGAGATCATACAGTATGTGTCTTTGTCTATCTGCCCTATTTCACGTAGCAAAATATCCTTAAAGTTTAACCAAGTTGTTGCAAATGGCAAGATTACCTTCTATTTTATGGCTTTTATTTTGTCACATTTTCTTTATCCATTCATCCATAGACAGACACATAGGTTGTTTCCATATCTTTGCTACTGTGAATAATCCTATGACCAAAGGTATATCGATATCTCTTCAACATACTGATTTTGTGTGCTTCAGATATATACCCAAAAGTAGATTGCTGGATCATATTAGAGTTTCATTTTTAACTTAGGGCAAAATCCCCATACTGTTACGGGGTGTACAGGGGCTCCCTTTTCTCCACATTCTTGCCAACTTTTTCTCTTTTCTCTTGATAGTAGCCATTCTAATAAGTATCAGGTGATAACTCATTATAGTTTTGATTTGCATTTCCTTAATTAATGATTTTGAGCACCTTTCAAATACTTATTCATCATTCATGTATCTTCTTTGGAAAACTGTCTATTCAGATCTTTTGCCTATTATTTAATCTAAGTAGTTTTTTTTTTGTTTTGTTTTGTCTTGCTATTGAATTGTACATATACCCTATATATTTTGGAAATTAACCCTGCATCAGATATTTGGTTTGCAAGTATTTTTCCCACTTCATAATTTTGCACTTCACTCTACTGTTTCCTTCACTGTGCAGAAGCTCTATAGCTTAATGGAGGCTGCCAGTTTATTTTTGCTTTTGTTGCCTTTGCTTCTAAGGTGTCATCTCCAAAAATTATTGCCAAGACCAATGGTCAAGGAACTTTTTCTCTATGTTCATTTCCAGTAGTTTCATAATTATAGGTTTTACTTTTAAGTCCTTTAATCCATTTTAAGTTAACTTATGTGAGTGGTGTAAGATAGGAGTCCAGTTTTACTCTTTTTCATATAAATATCTAGTTTCCCAACTTTTCCCAATTTATCCCAGTTTATTAAAGAGACAATATTTTCACATTGTGTACTCCTGACACTTCTGTCAAAGATTAATTGGCAAAATATACATGGGTTTGTATCTGGGCTACCTATTCTGTTCCATTTGTCTATGTGTCTGCTTTTATGCCAGTACCATACTGTTTTGATCACAGTAGCTCTAATACAATTTGAAGTCAGGAAGTGTGATAACTCCAGCTTTGTTCCTCTTCAAGATTGTTTTGACTATTCTGGGTCTTTTGTGGTTCCATTTAAATTTTAGGATTTTTTTCCCCATTTTTGTGAAACATGCCATCGGAAATTTTGTTTTTGGGGTTTTTGTTTGTTTTTGGTTTGTATTGGTTTATTTATTTTTGAGAGGGAAAGAGCACAAGTGGGGGATGCACAGAGAAAGCAGGTGACAGAGGATCTGAAGTGGGCTCTGTGCCGACCACAGAGGGCCCAATGGGGGCTTGAACTCATGAGCCATGAGAACATGGCCTGAGGCAAAGTCTAACACTCAGCCAACTGAGTCACCCAGGTGCCCCTAAAAATGCCATTGGATTTGTGAAAGAAATTATATTGAATCTATAGATGGATTTGAGTTGTGTGGATATTTTAACAATATTAATTATTAATTGGGCAAGAAATATCTTTCCATTTATTTGTGTCTTTAATTTCTTTCAGTGTACACATTTTTTTACCTCTTTGGTTAAATGTATTTCAAAGTGTTTTATAGTTGTTTTTGAAAAGGCTATTATAAATGGGATCGTTTTCTTAATTATTTTTAGATAGCTTGTTGTGGTGTTGAGAAATGCAACTGATTTTTGTATGGTGATTTTGTATCCTGAAATCTTAC
>NC_043708.1:51641514-51688967 GCF_006229205.1 Suricata suricatta | reverse complement strand
TCCCCACTCCCCCCTCAACCCTCAGTTCATTCTCAGCATTCAATAGTCTCTCAAGTTTTGCATCCCTCTCTCTCCCCAACTCTCTCTCCCTCCTTCACTCCCCCTGGTGCTCCATTAGGTCTCTCTTGTTTTCCTGCTAGACCTATGAGTGCAAACATATGGTTTCTGTCCTTCTCTGCCTGGCTTACTTCACTCAGCATGACACCCTCAAGGTCCATCCACTTTCCCACAAAGGGCCATATGTCATTCCCTCTCATTGCCATGTAGTACTCCATCGTGAATATATACCACATCTTCCATTCGTCAGGTGATGGACATTTAGGCTCCTTCCATGTTTTGGCTATTGTTGACATTGCTGCTATGAACATTGGGGTACATGTGCTCCTATGCATCAGCATTTCTGTCTCGCTTGGGTAAATCCCCAGCAATGCTATTGCTGGGTCATAAGGGAGTTCTATGGATAGTTTTTTGAGGAACCTCCACACTGTTTTCCAGAGTGGCTGCACCAGTTTACATTGCCACCAACAGTGAAAGAGGGTGGAGAGTGGGCATTCTTGATTGTCCCTATTCTTAGTGAAAAGACCTTTTAGCATGTCACATTTGGGTATGATGTTAGCTATGGGTTTGTCATACATGACCTTTGTTATGCCTTAGGTACACTTCTTCTGCACCTAATTAGTTGAACGTTTTTATCATGAAGGGATGTTGATTTTGTCAAATGTTTTTTATGCACCTATTAGGATGATCATATGATTTTTATCTCTCATTATCTTATGTGGTGAATCACATTTATTGATATGCATGTGTTGAACCATCCTTGCTTCTTAGACATATTCCCAATTTATCATGGTACACAATCCTTTAATGTGTTGTTGATTTTTTTTTTTTTGCTAATATTTTGTTGAGAATTTTTGCACTTAGGTTCATCAGGGATATTGACTTGTGATTTCCTTTTCTTATAGGGTCCTTTTCAGACTTTGGTATCAGGGTAATGCTGGACTTGCAAACTGAGTTTGAAAGTGTTCCCTCCTCTTCTATCATTTGGAAGAGTTTGAGAAGGATTCATGTTAATTCTTCCTTAAATGTTTTGTAGAATTCATCCATAAAGCCATCTGATCCTAGACTTCTCTTTGATGGGAAGTTTTTATTGTTGTTGATTGCATTTTCTTACTCATTATTAATCTATTCAGATTTTCCTCTCTGCCTGATTCAGTCTTGATAGATTGTATCTTTCTAGGAATGTATCCATTTCTTATAGTTTAATCAATGTGTTATCCTGTAATTTTTCATAGTAGTTTCTTATGATCCTTAGCACTTCTTAAAAAACAGCTTTTAGCAGCTCCAGCATAGATCAGTTGGTTAAGTGGCTGACTTCAGCTCAGGTAATGATTTCAGGGTTCATGGGTTGAGCCCCACATCTGGCTCTGTGCTGAAAGCTTAGAACCTGGAACCTGCCTTGGATTCTCTGTCTCCCTTTCTCTCTCTGCCCCTCCCCTGCTCCTCGCATTCTCTCTCTCTCTCTCTCTCAAAAATAAATAAACAATTAATTAATTGATTAATTAAAAATAAAAAACCGCTTTTCGGGGGCACATGCGGGGTTCAGTCAGTTAAGTGTCTGACTCTTGATTTTGATCTCAAGGTTCATGGATCAATCTCCCTGTTGGGTCCTATGCTGAGAGCATGAAGCCTGCTTGGGATTCTCTCTCTCCCTCTCTCTCTGCCCCTCCCTTGCATACACACACACTCTCTCTCAAAATAAATAAATAAGTTTTCAAAAATAAATTAAATAATATAATAAAATAAAAATAAAACAGCTTTTAGTTCTGTGGCTCTTTTCTATTATCTCTCCAGTCTCTCTTTCATCTGTTTCTGCTCTGATCTTTGTTATTCCTCTCCTTCTGTTAACTTTGGATTTAGTTTGTTTTTCTTTTCCTAATTTCTTGGGGTTAAAGTTGTTTATTTCAGATCTTTCTTTTTTCTTAAAGTAGGCTATAAGCTTCCCTCTTAGTACTGTTTTTGTTGCATCCCATATGTTTTGGTATGGTGTATTTCCATTTTCATTTGTCTCAAGATTTTTTTATCCCTTTTGATTTCTTCTTTGATTCATTTGTTTTCAGGAGCATGTTTTTTTTAATTTCCATAAATGTGAATTTTCCAGTTTTCCTCCTGTTATTAATTTCTAGTCTCAAATTTGTTAAGACTTGTTTTGTGACCTAAGATGTAACCTTTCCTAGAAAATATCCTCTATGCACTTCAAAAGAATGTATATTCTACCACTATTAGAAGAAATGTTATTTATATGTCTGTTAGGTCCATTTTGTCTAAAATATAGTTCAAGTCTAATGTTTCCTTATTGATTTTCTGTCTGGAAGATCTATTTATTGTTAAAAGTGAGGTATTGAAGTGTCTTACTATTATTGCGTTCATGTCTTGTTCTACCTTCAGACCTGTTAATATTTGCTTAATATATTTAGGTATTTCAATGTTGCCTGCATATATATGTAAAAATTTTATATCCTCTTAATGAATTTATCCTTTATCATTATATAATGATCTTGTCTTTTATTTCAGTTTCTAACTCAGTGTCTATTTTGTTTGAGGTACGTATAACTACCCTTGGTCTCTTTCGCTTTCCTTTCACGTGGGGTATCTTTTCCTATCCCTTCGCTTTGAGCCCATGTGTGACCTTATAGTTAAAGCATCTTGAAAGCATCATATATTTGATTCTTGTTTTCTATGTATTCAGCCATCCTATGTGTTTTGATTAGAAAATTAATCCATTTCCATTTAAAATAATTATTAAACATTTAATCTTGAATTCTAGTAATTTTTTTCCAGTTGGTTTATAGTTCCTTTGTTCTCTTCTTCCTCTCTTATGCTTTCCTTTGTGATACAATGATTTTCCATAGTGGTATTCTTTTTACTTTCTCTTTATCTTTTGTGTATCTACTATAGGTTTTTGTCTTATGGTTACCATCAGGCTTCTATAAAACATCTTTAATCTATAACAGTCTTTTTAAAGCTGATAAAAACTTCATCTGCATACAAAAACTTCACCTTTTACTTCCCCCAACATATTTTATCTTTTGGTGTCACAGTTCCATTTTTTATGTTGTCTATCTTTTACCAAATTATTAGAGCTATGATCATTGTTAATTCTTTTGACATATAATTTTTATACTAGAGTTCAGTGATTTGCACATCACCATTAGAGTACCAAAGTATTCTGAATTTGACCATATACTTATCTTTACCAATAAGTCTTATGCTTTCTTATTTTCATGTTACTAATTAATATCATTTCAATTTCCACTAGAATAGTTCCCTTAAGCATTTTTTGTGGGTTTTTTTTAAGTCATGATTCTTTTTCATGTCTATTTATTTGAGAGAGAGAAAGGGAGAACCAGAGAGAGTGAATCCCAAGCAGGCTCGGCACTGTTGGACACTTACCGACTGAGCCACCCAGTTGCCCCACACCCTCCTTTAGCACTTTAGCATTTCTTGTAAGGCAGATCAAGCAGTGAGGAACTACCTTAATTTTTTTCTCTTTTTGTGGTCTGTGAAAACCTTTATCTCTTCTTCATTTTTGAAGAACAGCTTTGCAGGGTAAGATATTGTTTGCTGGTAGTTTTTACTTTTCTTTTTCTTTCAGCACTTTGAATATATCACCACACTCTCTGGCAGCCTGCATAGTTTCTGCTGGGAAACTCTCTGACACCCTTAATGGGGTTCCCTTTTATGTGATGAGTTTCTTTTCTCTTATTCTCAAAATTCTCTCCTTATCTTTGATTTGTTACAGTTTTATTGTAAATGTGTCTCAGTGAAGAGCTCTTTAGGTTGAATCTGGTTAGAGATCATGTCCACATTTCTTCCCAGATTTGGAAAGCTTTTAGCTATTACTTCTTTAACTAAACTTTCTGCAAAACACAAAAACAAAGGCTTTCTTCTTTTTCTTCCTTTCACTTTGAGATTTTCACAATTTGTAAATTGTTTCTCTTGATAGCCCTATATGTCATAAAGACTTTCATAACTCTTTTTTATCATTTTTTTGTCCTCTGTATAATTTCAAATGCTCTGTCTTTAAGTTCACAGAGTTTTCTGCTTAGTCAAGTTTAATGTTGACACTCTCTATTGCATTTTTTAAGTTTCGTTCATTGTATTCTTCAGCTTCAGAATTTCTGTATCATTTTTATTTATTTCTCTCTGAGTACTTTTCATCTTCTTCATGTATTGTTTCCTAATTTTATTGAGCTTTCTCAGCTTGTAACTCCCTGCGCTTAAAAATTATTATTCTTAATTATTTGTCAGGTAATTTGTACATCTCCATTTCTTTGGTGTCAGTTACTAAAAAATTAGTGTGTTCCTTTAGGGGTGTCATGTTACTTGCTTTTCTTGTTCCTTGAAGTTTTGCATTACTGTCTTCACATTTGAAGACATCTCCTCTAGTCTTCAATGACTGCTTTCAGGAGAGATATACCATCACCAGTCAGACTAGCTTGCATTCTCAGTCCTTTTCTATGGATGCACCCACTCTATACTTCTTGTTCCCTCCTGAAGGGAAATTCATAAGGTTATATGCCTTCTCTCCATCCTGCAGTGCTGGACTAAGTACTGAGAGCCATTTACTTAACTAGGGCATGTCCTGAAATGCTCAAGTCTGTATGCTTTCTCCCAGTCTAGCAGAGTCAGACTTGCTTTCTGCACATGTGTACTTGCTATCTGCAAAAGCTGTCACTTCCCATCTGCAGGAGTACACCAGCCACAAAGATAGGCAGGTAAGGGACAAAGAGCAATAGGCATGCTCATGAGCCAGCTGGGAGCATCTGCATGAAGATGTGCCTGGCAGTTCATGAGTGATCTTCCTGACAGGGTCCATAAAGCAATTAGTTTGATATATGTCCCTTTGGTGAGTTCTTAGCCCTGGCTACTATGCTCCCAGCATCTCCCAGCACCTCAGGAATACATATCACTTCAGTGTTCTAGGTGAGGTAAGAAAAGTGTGACCTCTTTGGCAACATTCACAAGCTGCAGAAGCCAAGCACTCACTCATTGTGCGCTCACTTCCTCCATGGGAGAAATCTCTTGGCAAAGAGCTGTACCACCTTGGAAGAGGAGTGATGTGGATAAAGTGAAACTGTTCTTCTAATGCTCTTCAAAGCATCTGTTCTTAGATTTTTTTTCTCCAACAGTATGCTAGAACTCCCAGACTCCCACAAAGATGTTCTCATCTGTGGTGGATTTTCCAAATCAATGTTCTATGGGGGATTGGCACTGGAAAACTCCTATCCCACCATCTTACTGACTTTACCTCATACCAATTCTTAATGTCACAAGACTATTGTGAGGATAAACTCTATAAAGAAGGTAAAAAAATCTTTGTAAACAACTGAATCTACACAAATGCTAATCAGTAATAGTAGGCATAAAAACTCAAGGAAATAGTAAAACAGATCATAAAAACACATTGAATTTTTTCTCCCCTTTTATACCTGGATCTGAGACAGAAGGTTGAGATCACATAGTAAGAGGCTACCAGACCATGAGGCAAACTAAGGGAAGAGTCCAGTGGGTAACAGTGGTCATAGTTAACCTGGTGCTGGGCATTTTTTAGAGCTCCTAACAACCTCATTTAATCCATTATCATTCTTCCCATTTTACAGATGAGAAGACTGGGCAAACAGTGGGTAAACAACCTGCTCAAGATGAGATGGCTAGTAAGAATCAGGCAGCTGGAATTTGAACTCATGATCCAGTTTGCTTCTACAATAGGCAGAAAAGTAGGCCTGAGGTGAGCATGGATATAGAAACAAACACTGTGGTTTCTTTTTAAAGATCTTTTCAACTGACCTCTTTTCTTAAAAATACCCTTGAGTACTTGGGAGACAAATAGAATCTGCTTACCGGACAAGCTTTCGTGTAAGAGGAGAAGGTAAGTTTGATGGTAAGCCTTTGTTTTTTATAATCTACTCATTTACTCTACTACAGTTAATTGAGTCAACCATTCTCATTTTCCTGAATTTCTTTAAAACATCCTATGGGCTGTTTTCAAACAGAAAGAGAATTCAATATTGAAAAATAAATGATTCTTTCGCCTACTTAAAGAGCAAAGGCCTAGAGTATAGTTAGGGGGAAATGAAAACTGAAATCATGCTTACTGTTGGAACAGCCATTCCAATTAAAAAGTGCCCTGGGATTGGTGCACGTCTGGCCATTGCCCACGGCAGACAGCAAGAGTGCTGCTGGAAGTATACATAGAATCATTCTAGCAAGGCCCCCTCCCGGAGTCATCTGATCAACAGGCATCCCTCACCTCTTTCAGAATACAGCAGGAATTGAACACACTAAAAAACAGGAACATATCCCAAACCACAGCAGTGCCAGTTCTTGCGAAGGCAGCCTTCCCAGGGGTACATCAACTATGGCAGTGTGGTAGGGACAATTTAAATTGCTTCAGCCACAGTCTGGGGGAGTGTTTCAGGAGCTGCCAGCGCAGTCATTTTTTTCTACTTTTCAGAGATCCTTTCTTTATATGGCTCAGTGGGTCACCAGGCACCTTTCATGCCCAGCTATAAACAAAATGAGCGGATCTATGAAGGAGGAATAGACTTAAAGAGCCCAGCTTTAGATCAAAGCTTCATCCTCACGTAAAGGACTAAATCAAAATCTTTCAAGTAAAACTAATATATGAAACCTAGATTTAAAAGAAACTCAAATTGAAAAAAAAATCTGAAAAAATCAAAAGTTGAATACAGTGAGTACAGATCAGAAAATAATAAGGGGCTATAAGGCCACTTGTGAAAAGTCATTGTAAATATAAGACATGACTTAGTAGCTCTTTTACATAAGAAGAGATTGAACTTTGCATTCTCCCAAAATGTGGAAGGAATGGCATTCCCCTACCTCCATTTTCTGTTCTGTTCCTTCCCTCTCCTCATTTCACATACTATTTGTAAACTAGAAGACCTATAGATTGCAAACTGCAATCATGTTCTGGATTTATGGACTTTAATAACTTCTACATTTACTTATTAAGGATTTGAAATACTCCAATACCACCCAACTTGAAAAAATGTTAAGAACGTACAAGGCCTTGGTGGAAAGAAAGAGAAGTCTACATTTCCAACAGTTCCAGGAGAGATGGGGTCAGTAAATACTAGCCAAATGCCCTGTGATTTGTCTGCTCATCTTATATACATACATGCTTATTATACACCTCAAAAGCCCCATTTGTTTAGGGTAATACTTTGAAATATTGGCCTGCAAAGTTTTTTCTACCTGCATTTTCCCCTTTTCTTCCCTTAATTCAAGTAAGCAACCAAACTGTGCTTTTTCCTCAAAATAAACACAGAAAAAGGAGGAAAGTAGCCTACAATCTTCCTATTATCTTCAAAGCCTGAGGTTTGGAGTGCCTAGAAGAGGTTAAAAGAAGAGGATTTTCAAACAATGACACTG
Source organism: Suricata suricatta (assembly GCF_006229205.1). Classification (NCBI taxonomy): domain Eukaryota; kingdom Metazoa; phylum Chordata; class Mammalia; order Carnivora; family Herpestidae; genus Suricata; species Suricata suricatta. Next base: position 51,681,515 of record NC_043708.1, on the reverse strand, counting down.
TGCTAGCCAGAAACATGAAGGCGAAGAGAATCGTCCCAGGAAAAGAGGTTGGGATTTCTCTTGAATGGAAAGAAGAGAGAGACAGAGACAGAGTTCTGCGGGTATGCAGAATCCAGAAGGACTTTCTGTACTTGCCAGTAGGACCACTGGGATAAACAGCAAAGCCACTGAGAGACAATAGCTGTTTGCAGTAGAAAGGCACAGGACCACAGGCAGCCTTGAAAAAGATTCTGAAGGCTCAAGTGAACTTCTGGACTAACAAGTCCTAAGTCAGCTCTGTGAGAAAAGGTAAGAATCTCAGAGACTCCCCCTGCCTCCTCCCCTCTGTGTCTTGGCTGGCACTATGGCAGACATTGGAGCGTTCTCTCTCTCCTCTCTCTCTCTCTCTCTCTCTCTCTCTCTCTCTCTCTCTCTTTCTCCCTCTCACTAGCTTGAGGTGAGGCTCTATGTCCTCCCTGCCGCATGAGACACTATCTGGACCTACAAATACTCTAACTCTGGGACTGAGTCTTGAGGAAACAAAAGCCAGGAAGAAAAATATTCGGCATGCAACACTCTGCTGGTTGGCCGGCTGCATTCATCCCTGGGACAATAAGCACAAAAGAGCACATTATCTTTTTGACTCCTTGGGAGAAAAAAAAAAGGGAAGTACAGGAAGAATAAAATACATGTATATCTTAGAATATTACCTCAGCCATGTGCTTTCCTAAATAAATATTTTATGTCCTTATAAATGAAATGTGCTTTACATAAATGCTATTCCTGCCAGCTACAGTACTCCCAGCCTCTAATTTCTACATTCCTCAACATTAGGGTAGAGGGATATCTGCTCCAGGCTCCCTAGGGACCAGATAGATAAACTTAATGTGATAAACCTAATGTGATAAACCTAATTTCTCTGCTATGTATGTGTGCATGTGTGTTGGGGACCATGTGACACTCTCCACCCCACTGTAGATTCTTCTCCTCATCAGTGCTGATTCCATACAACAGAGACACAGAGAGCTCAGCCACAGGGAAAGGAACTCTCGCTACTCTTGTGGATCTAGAAAATACGGGAGCTGAGCAGCTGTCTTGGGCAAAATGGTTGGGGAAGGGAGAATCCAATACAAGTTGCCTCTTCTGGCTCAAAGAATCTTCTTCCAGCTTCACTTTAGTCTCTGTGGTGAGGTAGAATGGAAATAAATGAATGACAAAAGTCCTCCCCTACTTGTCTACCACTCTACTAAGGAAGCCAGTATTCCCTTGGGTTCTTTCAGAATCTCTCTGGGTGCCAGAAGAGCAAATTCCTAATTGACTATGATTCTTCTACCCTATTTCACTTCTTCATTGTTCAAAACATGCCCATTTCCTCAAAGTCTTATAGCAATCACTAAAAATATCAGCGAAGAAAATATCTCTGCCCTCATAAAAAAAAGTATTCATCTTCTCCAAGACCTCCTATATCAAATCCTATGCAACTATTTGTATTGTTAACATTAAATTAGTCCATTAAGTTTGAAAGGGCTAGACATCAGAATAAAATAAATGTTCTAGCTCAGATATTTGGTTGTTATCAATTTCTCTGATTATAAAAGAAAAGCATTTTAAGTGATAGTGCTCAGATGGCCAGATAATTTCAAACCAACACTTTAAGGTCAGAAGAAATTTGATTTAGTGTAAACTTAAAGGAGAAAAAAAGAAAGAGGAAAATCTTCTTTACACATCCCCCAACTTCCTCTCCCCAAGCTTCTACTTTAATTGCAAACACTGCGGTGAGAACTATCAATTGCAGACTTTCTTTCTCAACCAAAAAACACTTCTAAGCCAAAGTAAAGTTAACTCAAGAGAGAGGGGAAAAAAGGTTAAAAACATTTCCTCTAATATTAAGAGTCATGTTGAGGATATAGTTTCAAAGGAACTCCTACTCTAAACTCACTTATATCAAGCAACAGAAAAAATGTTTTACTTTGAAGTGCTACAGGCAAAATGCTTCCTCTTGTGTGTTCTTGCTTGTATATATGCACCGGTATCCTGCCTTCTACTGGCAAGAATATAAAACATTTAGCAAAAATTCATACAATACCACAAACCGAAGAAAACCAATTTTATTTTATTTTATTTTATTTTATTTTATTATTTTAGAAAGAGAGAGAGAGAGAGAGCAAATGCAAAAAGGGGAGAGAGGCAGAAGGAGAGCAAGAGAGAGCAGGTGTGCATGTGTAAGCATGGGAAGGGCAAAGGGAGAGAGGAGGGGGAAAAGGGGAGAAAGGGGAGGAGGGGCAGAGAGAGAGAGAGAGAGAGAGAGAGAGAATCTCAAGCAGAATCCACACTCAGTGTGGAGCCCCACTTGGGGCTTAATCTCACAACCTGGGATCATGACCTGAGACCAAATCAAGAGTCAGATGCTCAACCAACTGAACCCCCCAGGCTCCCCAAGAAAACCAAATTTTAAAACAGGAATAAATGGAGGGGGGAGAAACATGCAAGTAAGAAATGTAAGATGAACCATGAATAAAATTAGCAAAAAGAAAGAAGAAAGGGAGGGAGGAGGGGGAAAGGCGAGCCGTGAAGAAGAAAGGAAGAATATCTGACACCTATTTATTTGCCAGGTGAGCCAAAAATAAGGAATTATATCAGTCACACCAGTAAGGAAACACGAACAATTATATGCTTAGTGTCCATAAGATAAAACCCACCAGTTCCTTAGAAGAAGAAGAACCTCTTCCTGACACAAAGAATAATGTTTTTTACATGGATCTGAAAAGTAGTAAACTGTGTGAGATAGTAGACTTGACCCTCCAGAGAAGGCTTATAGTGTGACAATGTATCTCATAAGCCTCTTTCTTTTAACACCCCCAAAGTAGTCAAGTGATGTAATATTAAAGTGCAAGTTGGCAAATGCAATTCTACAGGGAAGATCAGAAATGGAATGACATTCCGTTTCTCTGCTTACCTGGCCTGAACCTGCAATCACCTTTTTAAATGGACTGTAAATCCTTTGGGCAAACCTGCATATATACTCTTTCTTTCAACCAAGCTATCAGTAAGGACTGAGCAATGGTGAATCCCTCTTTCAAGTATCCAGATTATTATTATTCTGGGTTACAGGCTAAATGCAGTTTCCTATGCCTTAACAGGGTCAAGCCCAAAGTAAGTTGTCATCTTCTTATGAAATTGAGGTGCCCAGAGAGGACTTGACTCAAACAATGCCACTTCTGCACAGAGGTGGCCAAATGAGTGGCTACGTGCCCCCACGCCCTCCTTAAACAGTGCTGCTTAAAACTCTCTTTGTTTCAGCCAGCATCACTAGAGTTTCCAGTGGTATCATGACTGACTCATCCCATAACAAAGTTAAACTCTTAGAAACTCTTAATTCTCTTAGAAATGTGGACACGCACAAAAAGAACTTTGCTGCCTATCCATAAAAATGAAGCGTTTGGCACATTTCATACAAAAATTTTGAGTGGACATCAGGATTACAATATTCATGACTCACTACAAGGAATTTGCCAGAGAACCTAATTAGTTGAGGATCATCCAAGGCACCAGTCCTCTAGGAAGCCTGCTCTGAATCCAAATGACAGGAATATTTTTGATATATTCAAACAGCACCTGTACTTACTCTATCATAGCATTTATTACCCTGCACTGTGATTGCTCATTTACTCCTTGTATCACTTAGGATGCAATTTACTTGAAGCAACAGAAAATCTAATAGTAATTCAAACAATAACAATTTATTTTTCTCACATCCTAGTAAGTCTAGACATAAGAGGCTTCCAGCACTGGTTCCATGAGATCCTCCTGGTCTTTCCTTCATGGTTACCAGGTATCTAATAATGCTTTATATCCTCATTTAAGACAGAGGATGGTGGTAAAAGAGAAAAAGAGAGGGTGGTGCTACATCAGTGTTGCTTCATTTGTCAGGACAACAAAATTCTTTCCAGGTTTAAAAAACAAAAATACTTCCTAGAAAAGTTATTTCAATTTATGTTTGTTTCATTGGCTGGCCAGAATTGAGTCATATGGCCAGCACTAGCTCCAGGAAAGACTGGGAAAGTAGGGGACAGTATGGCCAAGAAGCCTGAGACTTAGACTCTAAGTCTAAACCTTAGACTCATCATGGGACACATCTGGGACTGGGCACCATACAGAGCAAGGAAGAAGTCCAGCATAGGTATTAGGTGTGGATCTAAAAGATTTATCATGCTTATCTTTTTCCTGAGTTAGATGTAAGCTTATTGAGGATATAGCTTGTATCTGTTTCATTGTTTATTCTGCAAAACCTGGCACAGTGCCTGCCTCATAGCAAATAAGTGCATAGTGAGTAATTGTTGAGTGGATAAAGGAAGGGAGGAAGAAATAAATGAAAAAAATGAATGAATTGTTAACTTCCCAGCTGTTCATCACCACAGTTCTCACTTATATAAGGATATAGATTTATATATACACACATACATACATACTTTGAACGTACTTGTGTCCTAAGTGTGTTCTCGTCTACTCTTTATTTTATTCCCACTTTAGACACTCAAAAGATCTGCTGCTGATAACCATTAAAGTCTCTCTTTAAAACACTCCTCTGTGGCAAATCACAGTGATAAAGTCAAATGTAGATAATGTGTAAAATTAAGTAGATTATTTTCATTGGCTTCATCAAAACACAAAAGCTTGTCCACAGGATATGACACTATGAGAAAGTTGTCCCTCTAAACTCAAAAAGGTGTATACAAACGATCAGTAAGTTTCATGTAACCAGTCCTTGCAATCTTAATACTCTAACTAAGGTGCTTGGGGAAAACTCCAAGCAGAAGAATTACCATTCGTCTCTGAAAAAAAAGAAAAAAAAAGTATGACTCTGAGACTCATAATTTGTGGAAGCAATCAATGAAATGTAAGCTTTATATTGGATTTAAATGAGAGCTTGCATAGAAGTTGAAGGAGTGTTCTTTATGGATTTAATTAAAATGCTGCCTATGAGACCTTTCTAATCTTACCGTACTGCAACTGTATTAAGATGCTCACATCAAAATATTTACACTTAAATATTTTATAATGCCACACTTTAAAATATTAATGATGCCACAAGTAATCCATGACATTTCTACAGCCTTTTCTGTAGTAAGTTCATAAGAAAACAGCAGAGTCTAACCATGTTATCCCTAGTCAGCTATTTGAAATTCAGCTTAGCAAATACACCAGCTTGCCCATTTCTATAGTTCTAATGAAAACTCCTCAAAGAACTTAACTTCTTGCTATTATAAACTGTCCTTAATCTGTTCTGGATATAGGCACTAGAGAAAAGAAAAAGAACTGTTCTTGTATCATTAAGTGCCACTGCTGAGTTTAAATACATTACTTTGCAGAAAGATAGACTTATTGAAAGGTTTCATTTAAAATGTGAGAAAAGCAACCGTAAAACATAACAGGTGAACAAGTCAGTGCTATTTCATGTGTTCTACAGTGAAGAGATCTTTACAGAGACCTAAGGGCTATTTGAAAACACATAGTATTCAGAAATATTGCATTTGTACATAGCACAGCCTCTCAATATTGTCTTCATGAAAGCAGCAGAGAACTGCCATCTATGCAGTCATGGATCCATCTTTTTCCTTCCTGCTGTCTTTCTGTCATCACTGGTCAAAAAAAGGCAACTGAGGAAGACATGATTCAAACTCTCATCTTTATAAACAAGTCAAGCACAACTTTGTTGTGATAATAAATATGGTGTAGATAATAAAATTTGGCAGCATCACCTTGGAAAATGAAAGGTGATTACTCCATGTTTTTGTTCCTGAGAGGAAGCTAATTATTAGGGCTAATCACAAAGGAAGTTAATGATTAGAGGAATGGCAGCCAGGTGACAGAGACCCTACAACACCTGCCAACTCCAGCATAAATTTACTAAGGGATTTCAGATGCTTCTGGCTATCAATTTTCTCGACTGCAATAAAGAACACCATATCTTTTGCACAATCTTTTTTTGAAGTTTAAAACACAATGTTCTGCCTTTGTGTGTTAGTATAAAGGGTTAAAGTAGTGATAGTCTTGGATTTGGGGTTGAGATAGGAAGTAGCTGTGAAGGTGTAAGTTCCTTCTGGCAGAGGATTTTCCAACTTGCAAATAAAGATCATATAAAATAGAATGAAGTATAAAATATATCTAAAATCTCTTCTGGACAATTCATATAGTGATGGAGCAGGGGGTTATTAGTTTAATTTGTCTGAGTCAGATCTCAAATACTGTTTATAATTACCGTCTAAACTAACTTCTTAACCCTTCTGATGCTTTTGTCTATAGTCTCAAGTTTTCTCTCTCTTTCTTCCCCCCAAAAAAACATAATTTTCTTAAAGATAGTTTCTCTTTCACTTCTTGGAACTCAAAACTCATATCACACAGCTAACCACCCTACGATACCAGAGTTTGGCATGCACATATTCCTTCTCCTAGAAGGAAACATCTACTGCATTGTTTTAAAATACATTTAATTCATCTTTAGTAGTAGTAAGAGTTTTTATTTTTTTTCTAAAATGTTTACATCATCCGACAAATTAGAAAGATATACCTGAATTTTTAAATCATATAATAAAATTATAAGACAAAGGTCAGATCCACCAACACTCATAAACATGTTATTTTACTCCTATTCCAGCCTTATTTATTGGACTTTACCAATAGAAGACATTCCAGAAAACATGCATGACTTTCTTCTCTATATTTCAGAAATTTGCATTCTAAAGCCCAATGTCCCACAGCAATCACCATCCAAGCACAAAAGCAGACTGCCTGAAATAACTGGACAGGTTAGCTGGATCAGTCTGAATGCTTCTAGACAGCTAAATGACGTTTCACTTAACCTTAGATCTGAGGACCCAAATTTAATGAATAAAAAGCCTTCAAGACAACAGGCACATTTCATTCTTCTCCCTCTACAGCAAAGTAATCTAATTCAAGAAGTATTTAACAAAAATAGACTGTTATACATGTTGCAGAGAACTTTCATTAAGAAGAGAAATTCCTATCTTCAGGCAGCTTACAATTGAGCAGTATAGAGAAAACATACCTATTCATGATGTTCCCAAATAAAAAATGTAAACATGGTAGGGAGAATTCTAAGATGGTCCCATAATCTCCAACTCTTCTTGTCACTCTTGTAATTATGTCCCATAGCATGGCAAAAGCGATTTTGCAGATGTAATTAAAGTTACTAATCAGTGGACCTTGAAATAGATTATGCAAGTGAACCTAATATAAAATATAATCCTATGAACCCTTTAAAAGCAGAAAAGAGTTTTCTCCAGCTAGTCCCAGAAGAGGAGGTCAGAAAGATTCAGAGTAAAAAGGATTTGACAGACCATTGCTGGCTTGGAGATGGAGAAGGCCATGTAGTGAGAAATGCAAGCAGTCTCTAGAAACTGAGAGCAATCTCCTGTTAGAAGCCAATGAGGAAACAGGAACCTTAGTCTTACAACCCTTAGGAACTAAATTCTGCCAACAACTGCAATGAGCTTGGAAATAGATTCTTCACCAGAGTCTCTAGCTAAGAACAGAGACTATCTGATACCTTGATTTTGGATCTGTGAAACTTTAAGCAGAGAACTCGAGAGCCCATCTGAACTTCTGATCTACAGAACTGTCAGGTAACAGATGGGTGTTGTTTTAAGCTGCTAAGTAATATTTTGAGAATTTGTTACACGGCAATACAAAGCAAACATAATACTGTATGATTAGTGTCAAATGGGGCACAAAGATGGGAAGTATATGAATACTTAAAGGAGGGAAAGATTAACATGGCTCAGGGGACAATGCCTTCTTAATGTGCTGTATTATGCTTATTCCTACACCTGGGACCTTTGTACATTCTATACATCTTGCCTCTTGCAGCTTTCACGTTTTCTGTTAACCGTTTATCCACACAAGACTTACCTCTTCACTGAAGCCTTCTCTGACATCTCTAGTCCATAATACTACCTCTCATCAGTGAACCACCACTGAATTCATAGTTATTTCTGAAAAATTTGACCAATCTCATTGTTTCATGCTTTGTCCTCTCTCAATACTCAAGCTTATAACAGTTCAATTCTTGTGTCCCCAAATAATCAAATAAGTTATTAAGTACTCGACCAATTAAAAATATACCCTGGCTACCCTGCAGAGAAGGTTTTGAATAAAATTCATGGATTTTTATATTCATCTTAAACCAAACTAAGACAATTTCTTTAGTCTCATCACACTCAGCGCTAAACACTTAATCTCACCTCCTTCTAAATCACAGCTTAAAATAACTCTGCATGAGTAGCTTTATGTACTCAGTGCTGACCACATATTCAATTACACTGAAGACACAGGATGGTAAAAACTTGCACACTCAGTTGATTCATACCAAGAGTTGAACTATATACCAGGGTGCTATTTTTAGCATTGCTACAATTAACTCTTGAGAAATTACTACAGTGGCCTCATCTATTTCTCAGAATGTAAAGACTTTAATGTAAAAATATTATCTTTATATTCTGTTGACATGCTGCTGGTTGGGCAAAAATCAGTTTGTTTATGGTCATCTGAAACCATTGTCTCAGGCTCAAAAAGCTTTTTCCTTTCTCTCTGTTGCAGTTCTGTCCTCAAGTGATTGAGTGTTTTGTTTTCCCTTTTAGTTCTTCCCAAGATAAATATGTGAAGAAAAATAATTGTCTCCAAAAAGTGGTTGTTGCTAAAAGGCAGCGAATTTTTAAAAAGCAACAATTAATATTCTGCCAAAATTCTTCAGAAATTTAGATTTATACAACATCAATGCAAACCCTCTCAAAAAAGAGCACCTTTGAAAGACTTCTTCTCATTTCCCAAAAAGTCTTTTTAAAGCACTTTTCCCTTTTTTCCCCATCCTCCACTACCCCTTCTAGGAAGTTAATGTCACTCTAAAAGAGTTTATAGCAGTTGCCACATACATAAAGATACGTCGTTAAGAAAAATATTTGAAAAGCGGTCATTTCAATGTCATTTTTACAGAGGAAAGCCATAGATCACATGCAGAAGAGGTAGGCTGTAGTTCAATTCTTCTATTTATACACAGGGCCATCTTTACTCCTTCCTCAACCCCAGATACCACATCTATAAAACAGAGGTAAGTAACAATGTCCCAAAATCTTATATTTTCCTCAAAGTCCAAACCAAAAGTGATTTCATTCAGTAAACATTTTTTGACTAACTAAATACAAAACAGCTGGGTCAACATGTTTAGCCTAATGTAAAAACCTAATTCTCAATATAAAGTCTATTGTAATTAATTATGTATTATTATGTATGCTAATTTGCATTCAGCCACTAGGGTAAGTGCTTCACATTCATTATGTCCTTTAAACCTCACAACCACAACTCTGGGAGGTAGGAATCATTATTCTCTTTCTGCAGATGAGGTATCCAAGTTTCAGAGAATAGATTCAGAGAACATCAGAGAACTGTCAAAGTCACATAGGTAACAGGTAGAGGGACTGAAATTCACTCATAGGTGTGTGATTTGCAAAATCCCAACAATTTACTGTCTCACATACATTAGAATACCATAAAGAATAGTACATAACAAAATCAAATTATGCAATAGTGGATCAGAAAAGAGATCTGGACTAAAATGGGATGGCTTCAGGGAAGCAGTGATGTTGCTGGAAGATAACTTTTGGAGTGGTGACTATTCCATGTGGCATTGGTAGACTATGCGCAGCATGGCTACTTAACACATATACACTGAAGAAATAAAACAAAAGCAATTTCCCTAGGTCTGGTACACAGCATTGGGTTTTCGGAACCTACTTTCCAAGTTCATTTTTATCTATTGCTTGACTGATAAACTTTCTCCTCCCCTAACTTACCTGCCTTGTTAACATTTACTGTGCACCATCCAGACATACACACAGCGAGACTCTCTCTGGTTTCTGTTGATGTTGTCGTCACTCTGAGCCATGTTCATATCATATCCTCAGTCATATAAAAAATCCTATAAACAAAGATTTAGTTCCTGGTTCCTAAAAGGCTCAGAACACGCAAAAGGATTTACTCTAAAGGGATATTTTCAAAACAAGGCTTTGTAAATAATAAAGAGAAATGTCCATTAGGGTAAATGACAAATAATTAGCCTTTTAATGACTATTGTGCTCTTCCATCTGGCAAGCTATTCATTTTTGCCTTTTCAATTAAACTAATAAAACCATGGGGCAAGATTTTATTTATTTCCCTATTCTGTATGTCTAGGTTTCATTCAGTGTATTGTTGCAGATACCATGAAAAATGACAGCTTTGTATTTTTAATATTTGCTAAATATTGAAACTGGACAATTAAAGTGGTTAAAGCTATTTCTTTCTCCAATTCTTCCAAAACTACCATTCTGTATCAGCCTAGACTCTTCATTTTGTAAGTAATAGAAACCCAATTCAAACTGACTTCAACAATAAAGAGGATTTATTGACTCATGTAACTAGAAGGTTCAGAGAAATGGAAGACTTCAGTGTTGGTTTGATTCAGCAGCTCAAAATGCCATCAAGGACCTGGTTTCTTTCCCTCTGCCCTCTACTTTTCTTTTAATCACCACTATCCAATGTCTTTCTTCTCTTGGGGGACCAAAAAAAAGAAACCTACGTCATTTTCACATACTCAAATCACAGTATCCAGAAGGAGAGAAAGTACTGAAAGTACTGATCAGCTCAGAGCAAACTTCTCTTGGCATCTCATAGCCCACATTAGGTCACGGTCCTTTCCTAAGCCATTGGAGAAAGCCCTCACTAATTGTTTTCGATTGTTCTTCTCTAAACCCGAGGCAGAGGATGTGATTAGCCTGTCAGTGTTAAAAGATTTAGGACCCACCCCTAGTACTGCAGGTCTCACCCTACCCATAACCACCAGACTGCTACAAAACGGGAGAAAGAGCAAGCATACAACTGCAATATCCACTAAACAATCCCACCTGGCCAAACAATCCTTCCCTACATTTTAATATATTGCTGTTAGTCTCCATCATTCCTTAATCCATAAGATATGCCAGCAACTACTACACTGATCCCTCCCTCAGACTGCATGGAGGAAGAAGATAGGGAAGGCAGTCCTCCAACGACGAACCAAAGGTAAAGAAGGAAAGGTACCACAAATTATACCTAAGCGCTTCATACACTGGCTTCTCAAAACACAGATTCCCGGGCTCATACCCTGGCATGCTATTAACACAGGCATTTTAAAATGTACTGAGACAGGTAAAACACAGAGCTCCACGTCTCTGGGCACAGCAGCTTTTCATGATCTTGAGGGCATACTTTACTCAGTGGCAGGTACCTGGGCCCGAGGGTATAATTTCACCATCTTCTTAAACTGGTAGATACAGTCATCCTGTGGTGCCGACCTGCCCAGCTATGTGCTCAGCGGGGGGACTATGACTCTAAGGATGGAAGCACTAATTAGCATAGCTAAATGCTTTGGCTCAATCCAAAGAGGAAAAATTAATACTACTATAGTATAGCCATCTAAGGGGGGAAAACTGCAGTAAAAGCCTTCACTGAAAACAAAAGACCTGTAAAAGAAGAAATCAAAGCAAATGTCTGTGTAAGTGCAGAATATGGTGTAGTTTGAGCAATCCATTTTGAATAGAAAAGAATCAAGATAAGCAGTCATCTGTGCACAAAGCATGACAGACACTCAACTAAATTTCCTTTTATCTTTGTTTATTTGACAACTTTTATTATCACTTTCAAATGGACTTCTATATCCTGAACCCTGAATTAGAAATGATACATGTAGCAAAGTTTTGTAAAATTCATCACTCAGCAAAAAAACCTTTTTAAATCTCATTTAAACATGGTTTGTTTGTCTAGTAAACAAAATACATTCTCTAATTTAAACTCAAAGAAAGCTTAGTTAATTTAAATGCCACCTTGATTACCTCCGCTATTGATCCAGTGCAAGAATTTACTAACATGCTGGAGCAGTTGAATGCCAGTGTCTTTGCTTTTTCCTTATTAAGCACACAATAAAAATCACAGGCCAATGTAAAAATCCTGGTTCTATGTTCCAAATTACAAAATTTCCCACATAGTTATTATTACTGGATAGAAGTATGGAGTCTCGGCTACTTTCATTTGTAACCTTTAATAATAAAAAACATGTTCTCACTCCCAAGCTATATTTCCCTATATCTTCCCATCTTCTCTGATACAGGACAAAGAAAAGAGGCTATAACTTGGAAGTTTTAGTATATTCTCTACAGGCAAACCTCTTTTCTTGTTAAAAACAAACAAACAAACAAAACTCTATGATTTCCAAGAACTAATGTTGCTTAACAGGGCAAAGAAAGATGATAGGTTTAGTAAATTCATCTTCTATTTATGATAGGCAAATGATAGCATAGGACATTGAGGTGATCATAGCTCTTCCTTAACTATTTCTATTACTATTAGCACCTCAGTAAAAAACCCATTTTGAGAAGAAAAAATGTTTAAATCTCATTTAAACATGGTTTGTTTCATTTAAGAGATGTTGTGGTTTTCCAATTACTATAAGTAATGATTGATATTTCAAGCAACCTGGTTACTGATTTGAACCAGACTCCAGAGGTGTAGACCAACCTCAAAATAAAGTATACTGGCCAGAGTATCAGAGTATAGACCCAAAGTTTATCAAGGGACTGCATCCAGGCAATGTAGTTTAGGCATGGGAATGGGAGCTCCAAGCACAGAGGCAGCGGTAGGTGTGAGTTGGAAATGTTAAATTGGAACAGAAGGTATGGATGAAATTTTCCCCTAAAGGTTTGATTGTCAAATACATGAAAATATTTTTTCCCAAAGTCCAAATGGGAAATAAATCAACTCTTTCAAAATCTTCCTTATGAGATTATGAAAAGCATCTTTTTTCTCCCGGGGAAGGAAGGCAGCCAATCCAAGCTTTGTTTTATTTTGTTTTTATGAAAGTGCCTATTCCTAAAGGAAGGGGGTTCCGCCATTTCTAGGCCATCTCTTCCGACTTTCTTTTTCCTCCCAACATTGTTGCAGTCAGGACAGCCCAAGGCCATCATGTGGGCCATGTAAACACCTCATTGCACACCTCATTGGGTTCTAAGAACATTGCCAGGGAAAGAGGAGTTTGCAGGCACATTGGGTAGGAGTTTGAAAAACCTTTCCATGAGGAATGAAGGACTAGCCTAAAATTCTCCACACTAATCCTCACTCCTCTTCTGAATTTTCTAAGTAAATGGTTAAAAGTAACTTGTCACTCATTCATAATCCATAACCACTTGGAGGTAAATAGCAAAGACAATGCCTCCTAACAAAGAGACAAATCCTGCTATTAGGATTCAGAGATCCTCCACGAATTAGGCAAAATTAATTCCCACAACTGAAAGCCACCCAGACAGCTGCAGTTCATCTTTCATAGTTTTCCCACAGAGTCAGGCAAAAAAGACTGTTGGCCCTTTTAAGTGTATCCAGTTCTTTCCCTGTAGCCCCAACTAGGTGACTAACAAAATAATTAGTTGATCATCATTTCTTAAAAAAAAATAATAACATAGTACTTATTAAGTCAAATAACTTTTTTCAAAGTTTCAAATACCTTTTAAAAAAACTCGATAAGTCTGATGATTACATTCTCTTTGAAATACAAACCAGCTTTTGAAATGCAACAAAAATCTGAAAATGCATATTTCATCAGAAAGAAATTTTCATTAAAAGTGCAGATGGACTTCATCTTACAGAACATTTGCATTTCTGGAAAAAATGTCTAAGAAATATAGACATCTATATTTATTGACTTTACTCATAAAATTCAAAGCCATAGGATATTGAGTAGCTCTTATATAGCTATAAGGGGAGAAATTAATTAATGCAATTCCTTGCCTTTACAAATAAGATATTATCTCACTTTAGAGATGAGCAGCTGAGGACTGAAACAATTGGGTGACTCACCCAAGGTCACAGAGTTAGAAATGGAGGACATAATGCTAGAGACCAGCCTCCATGCCTCCTTATAAAGTGCTTATTTTGAAATATTTATTTACAACTGGTTGTTACTAAGTGAAAGGAAAATTTTGACTTCCACAGATATTTTAAACTTATTTTAGAAAATTATTTTTTCTAAATAAATAATATTTGTTATACCTTAAAAAAACTATACACATCTATGTGATTTTTAATAATAAAAGAATAACCAATGAGTTAAGAAGTCATTCTGTTTATATCACATCATCCTTTTGCCACTCTCCTGCAGAATGGAATATGTTATCAGTGGTTCAAGAATGAAGCCAAAATGAGTTGAATCCTAAAATTTTAAGTTTAAAAGTGAGTTATAAAGTAACTAGGAAGTAAAAGAGACCCAAGAAATAAGCAAATGTAAGATAATACGAATTAATAATGCTTTTATTGTGACTATATATACATATGCATACATAAATATGTATTTATTTCCCTTGGGGTAATTATATACCCATAGGATAACCTAGAAAACTACCTACTATCTGTATCCTGATATCTGCAGGCATATGCATTCCAAGTGTCAAACAACTAACAAAAAATTTCACTCTGTGAATATAGATTTTCAGCAGCTGATTTCCTGTACCTTTCATATGTATATGAATTCCATTGAGAAAAGCATGGAATGCAGTTAATTTTTAGGTATCTAAAACCTTAGAAAACTACACACTCTAAAGAACTAAGTTTACCTCTTTAAAAAGCAAGTTATTTTTTAGTGTTATCATCTAGAATGGAAATCTTTATACAGCTATTGCTTGCCTCCTTAACCAAAGTAAATAGAAAATAATTTTCTCTCTACTGACTTAGAATTTTTTGTGAAGAGTATGCCCTCTGAACCACTGAAACTTTATGATTATTTGCCTCTACTTCTCAGTGATCCCAGAATATTGTCCTTTACTAGTAATTATACTTGCTTTGTGATTTTTTTTCTGACTTCTGCCTCACTCTCAGATTATCAACTGTTATGCAGAGGATTCATAGTAGGGGGAAAGGTTGGAGTAAATGGTCTCTAAGGCCCATTTTAAGTCTATAATTCTCTTCTTTCTGCTGTCACTTACTTTCCTAAATCAGCAAGGATGGCTTTCAGCTGTGAGGAAAAAGACCCCATTAAAGGTGACCTAACGGACACATTATCTCACCAACTGAGAAACTTGAGGTAATCTCAAGGACTTATAAATTCACTGGTTCAGCAAAGTCAGAGCTCCAGTTCAATTTCAGCGTAATTCTCTCGGCTTTCCCTGTACAGATCCAAGAGGGCCCTACAGGATACCTAACCGCCTGCAGACAATATTAATCAGAAGTATAATCTGCAATTTCCCCATCTTGGGTCCCATGTTAAAAGGACCAAGAAAGTCTTCCCAAGAGTCCCTCATAGAGAGTTCTCTTGTGTCACTGTCCATAATTACAACTCCTGTCTAGAATCAAGTTGGCAAGGAAAGACCACCATGACCAGATGGCACAATCAAGATTTATCTACCTGGGAAGATTTGGCAAAGTAATGGTGAAACACTAATATTTGGCTAAAGTATGAGAGAAGTATGTCTACCAATACTCTCTTTTTACCTATATCATAGGGACATAAAACTAAAAACACAGGCTGCTGAAATCGTGGATAAATTAAGATTAAATGCACACAGAGATATCCCCATTTTTCCATGAGTAAAACATGAGTCTTCCTACATCAATTTCAGGATAACTTTCTGAAGTCTTGGAAAATTCTTTGGCCTAATTCCTTACTTCAAGCCAAATCACAGATAGCTAAACATACAGTCTTTCAAAAATATTAAGGACCTTCTACATGCCAAGCATTCCACTGGGCACTGGAGAGACACAGTGTTCAAAAACAGAAATTATTCTCAATAAAACAGAATTTACAGTCTAATAGATCATAGTTGAACTACGAATAAGAGTATTACTATACTTGCTAATTCCTCCAAAGATAAGAATTAGAAACCTGAAGTGCTGTAAATTTCCTGGAATAAACATATTCTATTAACATGTGAAATTATTAGTCATTTATTTCACCCAAAAATAGTACTCAAATCTTGTTTCTCATTTGTGCTTTCATGTATTCATAATTTCAACATAATGCTTTTGTTGTCTTTCTTGTTTTTGTTTCACTTTTGCAGATAGATTATATAAAATATTTAGTTTAATCAATGGGTAAAAGTTCTACATTAAAACTGACTTTAGGGGCACCTGTGTGGCTCAGTCAGTTAAGCATACGACTTTGGCTCAGGTCATGATCTCACAGTTCAATGAGTTCAAACCCCTCATTGGCCTCTGCACGGACAGCATAGAGCCTGCTTGGGATTCTCTGTCTCACTTTTTCTCTGCCTCTCCCTCCCTCCCTCCCTCTCTCCCTCTCTCTCCCTCTCTCTCTCTCTCTCTCTCTCTCTCTCTCTCTCTCTTGCATGCACGCACGCACACACACACACACACACACACACACACACACAAATAAATAAATAAACATTTTTTAAAAGGCTGTCTGGTATTTATCTGAAAAAACTGAAACACTAATTTGAAAATATGTATGCACCCCATTGCTTATTACAGCATTTTTTACAGTAGCCCAAGTATGGAAGTACCCAAGTATCCATCGACAGATGAATGGATAAAGAAGATGTGTGTGGGGGAAGGGGGAGGTATATACACATATATATACATACAATGGAATATTACTAGTCATATAAAAGGATGAGATATTACCATCTGTGACAAGGTGGGCAGACCTAGAGGATATTATGATAAGTGAAATAAATCAGACAGAAAAAAGACAAATATCATATTCACTTATATGTGGAGCTTAAAAAACAAAATAAATGAATAAACAAAAAGCAAAATCAGACCCATAAATATAGAAGACAAACTGATGGTTGTCAGAGGGGTGGAGCAGGGGGGGCAAAACCGGTGAAGGGGAGTGGAGACACAGGCTTCCGGTTATGGAATGACTAAATCAGGAGGGTAAAAAGTACAGCATGAGGATTTTAGCCGGCGGTGCTGTAAGAGTGCTGCATGGTGACAGACGGCAGCTGCACTGTGGTGAGCACAGCATAACAGAATCACTGTTGAATCACTATGTTGTGCATCTGAAACTGAAGTAACACTATATGTTAACTATACTTAA
Organism: Suricata suricatta; assembly: GCF_006229205.1. Lineage (NCBI taxonomy): Eukaryota > Metazoa > Chordata > Mammalia > Carnivora > Herpestidae > Suricata > Suricata suricatta. The sequence goes on along the minus strand of NC_043708.1, from coordinate 51,664,408 downwards.
ATTTGAAAAAATAGAAATACCACACAATCCAGCAATTTTACTACTGAATATTTATCTGAAGAAATTAAAAACACTAATTTGAAAAGATACATGCACTTTTATGTTTATTGCAGAATTATTTATAATAGCCAAGATATAGAAACACTCTAGATGTTCATCAAGGGATGTATGGATAAAGAAAAAGTGCTACATATGATAAAGGACGTTATCAACTTTTGATGTTTATGGGCCCTGCTCCTGGGCACCCAGGGAACATTTACCAAGGTCAAAATGACTTGGCAAAACCTCAAAGCATGGGCTGCATTTCTGCCCCGAGCACACATTGTACATCTGCTTTGTTAAAGAAAATAACCAAAAAGGAACACTCTGAACACAAAAGATAAGAAAAAGTAAGAAACTTTCCTGGTTTTCATAAGATTAAAGTCATACAGCCCTGCATATACTAGAAACTTAAGGTCTGCAACTTTCTGAAATATTCCTTGTCAAAAAATTTAACTATGTAAAAAAGATGCGTATAACCCTATGTCAACTGTTCCCTCCCCAGAGCAACCTCTTCTTTGTGAAGATGGTATATATCCTGCAGCCATCCTAACTTGGGCTCGAATAAAACTATCATTATTTTTTCTTTTAGAAATTCTAAAAGGCTTGTTCATTTTTCATCAACACACACGCGCACACACACAATACTACTTAGCCATAAAAAAGAATGAAACCTTGCATCTGTGACCACATGGATGGACCTTGATAGTATGACGCTAAGTAAAATGAGTCAGTCAGAGAAAGACAAATACCATACAGTTTCACTTATACCTGAAATCCAAAAAAACAAAACAAATGAACAAACAAAACAGAAACAGATTCACAAATACAGAGAACAAATTGGTGGTTGCCAGAGGGGAGGAAGTGCAAGGATGGGAAAAATGGATAAAGGTGATTAAGAGGAACAAATTTCCATTTTAAAATAAATAGGTTATGGGAATGTAAAGTACAGCATAGGGAACATAGTCACTAATAACTATGAACGTTGACAGACGGTAACTAGACTTCTCCTGGTGATCATGTTATCTAAATGTTTAATCACTATGTTGTACACCTGAAACGAATATAATATTGTATGTCACTTGTACCTCAATTTAAAAAAAGGTAAGAAGTAGGAGACATCTACTTCTGTCAGCTACTTCAAATGACCCTTCAATCATAAAACAACTAGGTTCTTTTTAATAGTCCTTAATCCAGTTGTATGTTCGTAGGAAGTAAGTGAAACCATTAAGGATGGATTTTCTTGTTCTCTCTCTCAAAAACACATATACACACACCTACAGCATGACAATACACATACACAACTCAGAGCTGAAAACAGTAAGCTTTAAGGGGACTGGAAAGTCAGGATTTTCCAAAAGGCAATAGTTGACAATACTCCAGCAATTAAGAGAACAATTCAGAGGAGAAATGAAACTGAAACGTAAACATTTCATCCTGGGACTGTCTAAGGTGGCTAAGAGGGTGCCATCCTCCAAATCTTCTATAGATGTAAGATAAAGCACTTGACTAAAAGATCACCACTTCAGGGGCACCTGGGTGGCTCAGTTGGTTGAGTGGCCAACTTTGGCTCAGGTCAAGACCTCACGGTTCATAGGTTCGAGCCCCGCATCAGGCTCTGTGCTGACAGCTCAGAGCTGGGAACCTGCTTCGGATTCTGTCTCCCTCTCTCTCTGACCCTCTCATGCTCTGTTTCTCTCTGTCTCGATAATAAATTAAAAACATTAAAAACATTTTTTTAAAAAGATCACCACTTCAAGTCCTCAGGATTTCTATGGATAATATCAACAAATATGAACTCACAATCAACAACTATATAAGGAATGAACCAATCAAGAGGAAAAGAAAAAATGATAAGCATTATATTTGGAACTGCAAAAAAATCATATAGGGATTATAAAATGCCAAATATAAATAATTATGTAAAACATTTGAAGAAATAGAAGAGGAAACCATGAAAAGGAACAATCAACAAGAGATTTAAAAAATGATCAGATAATGTACAAAAGTAGACAAATAGAACTGTTAGAAATAAAAATATAGAGGAAAACTAAAAAGCTGAATGGTTAGGTTAAAGAGCAAAATTGGATCTAGCAGAAAAGAGATTAAGTGGGAAAAAGTGTAATTATCTCAGAAAAAACATTTAATAAAATTTAATATCTATTCACCATATAAAAGAAAATTCTTGGAAAACTGGAAAAAAACATTGTTAATCTGATAAAGAGAAGTTATAAAACTCTGAAGCATTTCCTTTAAAATCAGTTTTTAAAGAAAAGAATTTTCTTCATTATTGCTGCTTTAAGATACCAGAGAGAATGTATAGAGAATATCATAGTCATCTAAGAATTGGGAAGGGTTTCTTTAAAAAGATAGGAAAAATATTAACCATAACAGAAAACTAAATATACTACAATATAATTTGAAATTTTTATTTAAAACATCAAGGAAGAAGAAAAGCATGAGAATGAAGATAATCTTTTTAAGAGTTTATATATATTTATTTTAAGAGAGAGAGAGAGCAGGGAAAGGGCAGAGAGAGAGGAAGAGAGAATCCCAAGCAGGCTCCACACTGTCAATACAGAGTCCAATGTGGGGCTCAAACTCATGAACCATGACGTCATGACCTGAGCAGAAATCAAGAGTCAGATGCTTAACTGACTGAGCCACACAAGTGCCCCAGAAGAAGATATTTTTAAAATATATAACTGACAAAGAATGTATATATACTATAAAGAAACTCTACAAATCAATAGGAAAAAGAAAGCCCAATAGAAAATGTGCAAAAGATAGGAACATTTTACAAAAGAGGAAATACAAATCGTATAAACAAGTGGAAAGACACTCAGAAAAAATGTAAAGACATTAATGAGATAGGATTTTCAATCCTCTAAATCAGCAAAATTTAAGAACTGAACAGATGTTGGAAAGGTTGTAAATCAATAGAAATGTTTATAAGCTTTAAAAGAAAATTCAGAGGAAAATTTGGCAAATTGGGTGATTTATTTTTTCTCTAAAGAAAATTTACATTTATTTGTTGTACATTGTCAAAAAAACTAGGAATCCAAGATTACTTTAACCCAATTCCAGGGAATGAGATAATTCAAATCCAAGCTTACAGTCCCTGAATGGAGCAGCCTATCTCCCAACCTCTTTTACTTTCAGGTGAACCCTTTCAAAGTCCCAGCTCAAAGAATGGAAGAATTACCCGGATGTCCACTTGGCTAGCCCTAAACACAAATTTCAGCCTACCTATCTCAGGGAAACCGCTGCCTCTCATCTATCTACCTCTTCCTGAATAAAGCAGAGGCCCATCGCATAAAAGTGGCCCCAAATTCCTTACTTGGTAATTTGTGTTTCCTTCTTCTCCCAGATCTGAGCCCCTTAATTCTTTACAATTCTTATTAGCTTTGTTTCTGTTTTTATTGAGGTATAAATGACATATAACATTATTTTTATTTTAGGTGTACAAGTCAATATTTGTATATATTGTAAAACGATCTCCACAATAAAGCTATAGTTAACATCTGTCATCATGTATAGTTACAAATTTTTTTCTTTTTTAATTTATTTTTTTTACATTTATTTATTTTTGAGAGACAGAGAGAGACACAGTGCGAACAGGGGAGGGACAGAGAGAGAGGGAGACACAGCATGTGAAGACAGTCTCCAGGCTCTATGCTAGCAGTCAACACTGAGCCCGACGCGGGGCTCCAACTCACAAACCATGAGATTATGACCTGAGCCACCCAGGGGCCCCTATGAATTTTTTTCTTGTGATGAGATCTTTTAAGATTTACTCTCTTGGTGGGGTGCCTGGGTGGCTCAGTTGGTTAAGTGTTGGACTTCAGCTCAAGTCATGATCTCACAGTTCATGGGTTCAAGCCCCACATTGGGTTCTGGGCTGACAGCTCAGAGCCTGGAACCTACTTCAGATTCTGTCTCCCTCTCTCGCTGCCTCTCCCCCACTCACACTCTGTTCCTGTCTCTCTCAAAAATAAATAAACATTATAAATTTGTTTTAAGATTTGCTTCCTTGGCAACCTTCAAATATGCTCTACAATATTACTGATGGTGGATACCACGCTGTACATTACATGCCCATGACTTATTTATTTTCTAACTGTAAGTTTGTACCTCTTGATCCCCTTCACCCATTTCACCCACCACCCCAAATCCTTTCTACTCTGGCAACCACCATTTTGTTCTTTGTATTTATGAGTTTTGTTTCTGTCGGGTTTTTTTTTTTTATCTCATAGATCAGAGAGATTATATGGTATTTGTCTTTCTCTGACTGACTTATTTCACTTAGCATAATCCCACCAAGTTTCATCCATACTGTCATAAATGGAAAGTTTTGTTCTTTTTATGGCTGAGTAATATTTTATACTTTTGTATGAATTTTTGGTATGGATAGATAGATAGATAGATAGATAGATATGGTATATAACACTTTCTCCTTATAACCATCCCTCAGACACTTAGGTTGTTTTCATATCTTGATGACTGTAAACAGTACTTTAATGCACATAGGGGTGCATATACATTTTCAAGTTAGTGTTTTCAATCTCTTCAGATAAATACCTAGAAGTGGAATTACTGGATTAAATGATAGTTTTATTTTTAATTTTCTGAGGACTTTCCATTCTGTTTTCCTACAGTGGCTGAGCCAATTCATGTTTCCCCCAATACTGCATGAAGAGTCCTCTTTTTCTACATCCTTGCCAACGCTTCTCATTTCTTGCTTTTTGGCAACTGTCACTCTAACAGGTGTGAGGTGATATTTCATTGTGGTGTTGAGTTTCATTTCCCTGATGAGCGATGTTCAGCATCCATATGTCTTCTTTGGAAAAATGTCTATTTCAGATGCTCAGATCTTCTGTCCATTTTTCATTGATTTTTTTCTGCTATTGAGTTGTATAAGTTCTTTATATATTTTGGATATTAACTTCATATCAGGTATATGATTTGCAAACATTTTTCCCATTCAGTAGATTGCCTTTCCATTTTGTTGATAATTTCCTTTCCTGTCAAAAACTGTTTAGTTTGTTGTAGTCTCATTTATTAATTTTGGCTTTTGGAGTCAGATCCAAAAAAATCATCACTAAGACCAACGTAAAGATCTGACCATCTATGTTTTCTTCTAGGAGTTTTATGGTTTCAGGTCTTGCATTCAAATCTTTTCATTCATTTTGAGTTAAGGTTTGTATATAGTGTAAGATAATAGTCCAGTTTCATTCTTTTACATGTGGATGTCCAGTTTCCCAACACCATTTGCAAGAGAGTATTGTGATATCTTTAAATACATAAATATAACTGGAGAGTGGGGATAGCTTCAGTAATATTCCTTAATGGGCCCACCATTAGTAGAACTAGAAGTCAAAAGAAAAACTTAAACATTCATTTCCCTGGCCCTTGTCCCCTCCTTCCTACATATGGCAACCATCCCCAAAGTCTTTCCCATCTAGCCTATTAACTTCCCTGCAAAACATTTCCAAATTTCTCTGGACAGCTTAGTTTTCCCTCCGTTCATGTCTTAGTTTTTCCTACCCACAGGTCTCTGCTTGTCTGAATGAGCTTACCTCTTTACTTCCTTCAGTCTGAATGAGCTTACCTCTTTACTTCCTTCAGTTCTCCCTCATCATAAAAAACAAGAACTAGAAACAGTCACTGCTGGTGGGGATTACAGGCAGTTTTTATTTCTTTATTTTTATCAGTATTTTCTAAATTTTCACAACAAACAGGACTTTTTTTAACTTATCATGTTTAACATCACAGTGTTTCTTAACAGATTGCAGACCATGTTTTGTTATTTCATACATATGCATACTTTGATATTTGCCTCTACTACAATCAAATCAGCATGATCTATTTGCACAGGTGATTTCCCTGTTTCCTTAGGACTTTAAAACTCTGCAGCTGCTTTCATGTAGAAAATGAATTCCCATGCAGGTGTCCTTGCTTAAATGACAGATTCACAATTCTGTTTCCCAGCTTCCCTTTTAGCATTCACTTTTACTTATTTGGCACTCATATGTGGAAAATGTGGGGGGTTTTTTCTTCTTTTCTCTCTTTCAGTAGTGAAATGGGGATAATATTTTTTGAAAAATTTTCAGATGCATTTTCACATCCTGTAAATCATACTGTCCTGTGACTTGCTGCCCAAGAAAAGGCTGACATCAGCTAGAACAATAAAGTCACTGCTCAGCGTTGACTGTCAAGTTAGATTTTTTTAAAAATCACTAACAAGAGAATGGTCTTGAAAGCTAGTCTTAGTTGAAAGAGGAACATTTTGTGAATTCTTTAAGCTCCAATTAACATATCAAGAGCCAGACCTCTGTCTCTGAGAGTAGAGGTAACTCAGGTGTGAAATAAAAACTGTCCCTCCCTCATAGAATGCAGACAACCCTGCCTATTGAGGCTTGTGGACTGCAGTAAAAGAGAGCAGAGATAGAGGAGAGCATCAGACATATATACCTGGTACAAAATTCCAGGTACAGGGGAGGCATATCAGAAGTAAGGGATCTGTGTGATATGCCTCCTTTGGAACTCTAGGAGGACAGGAGAACACAGCATGGCTCCATATCAATGCAAGATGCTGCATCAAAACAATATTAGAGATATGCATCGACAGGCAGAGAGTAGGCTGGAGTAAGTGCTCCTTAGACTTCTTTGACTGCTGGGTGATATAGAAGAAACTTCAAAGCTGTAGTAAGCCCAGGGGCAGAAGCTGAGGATCCTGTGGTGCTCTTAAGGAACCACACTGACGGAACACAGCATGACCCTTCCAGAGGCTATGAGCTGGAGAGCCATGGGCTGTGGGGAAAGAGAGGATCATGGCTCAGACTCAGATAGGACTGCAGCTCAGGTGAACCGCAGTGATGCCAATTCCACCAGGGTGACCAGGCTTTGCCCGATATAAGGGGGAAAATGCAGTTGTTTCTGCCACACATCAGCAGGCCCCAGCCCAAGAGGCCAAGAACTACATCATGATGTGTATACTGAAGTAGGGACCCAAAAGGCATCAAGGCTAGCAAAGAATCTATTGGCACATTAAGATCCATCTGCCCCAACACCACAAGGTCATGGTAATGCCCCCATATATCCAAGCACCATTTGGAGGAAAAGCAAGGGGAATGGGAAAAAATCAAAGATGCTGAGCACATACTAAAAGAGAGCGAGTTTCCTAAGACACTCTTTTAACTGACAGACTGAGATTCAATTGATTGGAAAGTTAAAGTGTGTTCCTTTTTATCTCCACCAGCCACCATGATGGAGTTTGTGAGGAAAATAAGGTCCATTGTAGAATATAAACATTTATTAAGCCTAGAAATAGACCTATTTATATATGAACATTTGATTTATGACAAAGATGGCATGCCAGAACAGCAGAGAAAGATACTTTTTAATTTATGTAGCTGGAACAATCAGATCACTAAAGAGGGGAAAATAAAATGATCCCTACATTGTACCATGCACAAATATGAATTCCAGGTAGCAAGACCAAACGTCTTCTATAACTGTACTGCCCAATACGGTGTCCAGAGCCACGGGCAGCTTTTAACTACTCAGAATTTGAAATTGACCACTAAGAAATGAGATGTGCTAGAGCTATAAAATATGCAACAGATTTTGAAGATTTAGTATACATTTAAACATGTAAAATATCTCATTGGTCATTTTTTATATTGATTACATGTTGAATTACGTAGTTGGTAAAATAAGATATATTATTCAAATTAAATTCAGCTGATTCCTTTTATTATATGTGGAAAATTTTAAGGAACATGTGTAGCTTTCATATTTCTCTTGGGCAGTTCTAGTCTAAAAGAATATCTTCTTTTTTTTAACGTTTATTTATTTTTGAGAGACTCAGAGACAGAGCACAAGTGGGAGAGGGGCAGAGAGAGAGAGAGAGACAGAATCTGAAGCAGGCTCCAGGCTCTGCACTGTTAGCACAGAGCCCAATGCAGGGCTCAAACTCACCAGCCATGAGGTCATGACCTGAGCCAAAGTCAGAAACTTAACTTACCTAGCCATCCTGGTACCCCTAGAAGAATATCTACTTAATTCATGTTAGGAAAAGACTACATTGGAGAGAAAAATCACTGATTATAAAGGAAAAGAATGATAAATTGTCCTACATTAAAATTAAAATGTATGTTCACCAAAATACACCATTAGAAAAATTAAAGGTAAGCCATGGAGTGGGAAAATTTATTTTGGCAACACAAAAAACTAACAAAGGACTGGTAGACAAAATATCCAAACATTTACTACAAATCAGTAAGAGAAAGACAACCCAAATTTTTAATGGGCAAGAGACATAAATAGGCAATTCACATAAAGGAAATTTGAATGGCTAATTTAAACACATGAAAAAGTGCTCAGCCTCATTAAAATAATTTTAAAGGAAATTAAAACCACAATGAGATATCACTACACATGTACTAGAAGTGACTAAAATGGAAAAAATCGACAACACCAAGTTTTGGCAAGGATGTGTAATCACAGGAGGTCTATAGATTTCAGATTGGTGCAAACAATTTGAAAATCTACTTGCCATTATCAACCAAAGTTGAAGATAAATACCCGGCAATTTCTCCTCCTAGGTATACTCCCAATATGAATGTGCACATTTGTGCACCACAACATACGTACAGGAATTTCTACAGCAGCTTTATTTGTAAAAGCCCTAAACTGGAAATAAACCAAATGCCCATCAATATGTAAACTGTGTACATTCCTTCAAAGGCATACTCCACTACAATGAAAATGAGTGAGCTACAATTCAAGAAACATGGATGAACCAAACAAACCTAATACTGAACATAAAAAGTCATACCAAAGGACTATGCTGTCTAATTTTATTTATACAAAATTCAAAAGCAAACAAGGCAAAACTCAAGTATTTGGAAGTGAATACTTAGAAGATTACAGTTGGCGAAAAGTCAAGGGGGTTTCTAGGGTGCTGGTACTACTCTGTTCTTCTACCGAAGTGGTGGTTACATAGAGTTTTTATCCTAAAATGATTAAGCTGTATCTATATCTTATACATTTCTCTGTATTTGTGTTACAGTTTACAATTAAAAAGACTAGAAAGAAGAGCTACGGTTTCCCTTCCATATTTGGATAATGGTGTTATATTTACCATCTTGCTTCAAGTAATTTATGCTATAGTCTACTCCATCTTTCATATGGTTATTTTAGGTATAACTTCTTGCCTAACTGTAGGACAAGTTTTTAAGAAATGCAAAATTTTCTATCACTGTATCTATCCAGATAATTCTCAATCCAAAACAACTGTAAATTAACATTTAGATATCTAAACATCACCGTAGTGTTACCAATTCATTTTTAGTCTCTGCATATACAAGCAATATTTTTTTTGCAGTCAGATTGAACTTTATTGATCATGGAATAAAATTAAGATATCATTTTTAAATTTTTATTAAAAAAGAAGGTAGGAAAATTAACCATTACATTTCCAACCTGACCTGAGTTTTCCTTTGCTCAGGTAGCGATTGTAAACCTAAGGCTCCTTCCCATATCATTTTTATGTAATCCCAGGAAACTCCCCAAACCAAGTCACAGAAACTTTTGGTACTTAGCTGACTTTTTCATTGGCCAAATATATCACAAAGGAACTATTCTCAATCAAAAACCTTAGTCATGCTCTTCTCTGTTTTATTAGTTTCCTAAGGTGGCCATAAAACAGCATGATACACTTAGTGGCCTAAAACAACAGAAATTTATTTTCTCACAGTTCTGGACACCTGATGTCCAAAAGCAAAGTGTCTGCAGAGCCACATTCCCTCCAGAGACGCTCTAGAGGAAAATCCTTTATTGCTTCTTTCAGGGCCTTGTGGCCTTCTTGGCTTCCTTGGCTTGTCAGCCCACAACTCCAACCCCTGCCTCTGTCCTCATAGCACCTTCTCCTCTGTGTGTCTGTGTCTTCTCTTCTGTCTCTTTTAAGGACATTTGTCATTGGAATTAGGGCCCAATGAGGTAATTTAGAATGATTTTAACTCACGAATTAACTTAATTGCATCTGCCAAGACCCATTTTCCAAATATAATCCCATTCACTAGTTTGGAATAGAGACCACCATTCAACGTGCTACACCTGTTATGTCATCAAGAGGACATAACCACTGGTTGACTGACAAGCTGGATTCTGCAGTCTGAGGTTCCTTACTCCCTCCCCTGTCCTTGAAATACACATTCTCCCTATCATTCCCACAGAAGGATCCAGTTTCAAGGACATAGCCCTTAGAAAGTAATATATGAATGAACCCTATTAAGGCCTCCATATAAACGTCTAAGATTCTGGCAGAGATCTGTTCATCTTGCAGCCACCCCAAACAAATCTCATAAGTAAATTCCCTTGCTTACTTATTAAACTTCCACCTAACAGTCTAGAGTGGTCTGTCTCTTTCTTCTGTCTCTCTTTGCCTTCCATTCGTGGGGGCCAGTTTTATACTACACCTGGGGAAAGTGCCAAGATTGTAAGCTAATAATAATGCGTGGAGGAAAAAAGAAACTATAAAAAAAAATTAAAGGATACAAGAATAATAGAGGTAATGGAACAATTTTGAATGGCCTTCCATAGCTAAATACCTAACAAAAGTATATACATCACATAGTCATTTTTATACCCCCCACAATCACAAACTCTTAGGAGAGCAGTAAATGGGATTTATTCAATTTCTAATTCCAATACTTAACCTAATGCTCTTGGTATCGTAAACAGGAAACAGTAGAAAATTAACACATACCACATAAAATAATTCAGCTGCTGAACGACTACTGGTGGTGCCTAGACTCGGAACTAGCTTTAACACCAGCTTTAATGTAAGGAAACAGAACCGCCATTTTTTTCCTACCTGAGGCCTAAAACCAAGCATTGTATTAGTCCCTGACAACAACAACAACAAAAATTATACCTGGGGAGAAATAAAGGAAGAAATGAAGTAGATAACAAAATAGGCATAGATATGCTTGCTAAAAGAAACTTAAAGAGGTAAAGGGAGAATCTAATGTGGAGCCTTAGTCAAAGTATTCCAACATGCTGAAAATGCTTTTATTAAAAGCCCACACAAATAGCACTGAAGGCATGAATGGTGGAGGAAAGAACGAAGACCCTCAGGGCACTGTCCACAGAATAGAAGAAAAAATTGTCTTGCATACAGGTAGGGTTGGGATGACTTACCTTGGAGAGAGTAAAGAGCCCCCACACACACAACTTCTCAGGGAAAAAGGAATTATAATGTCAAAAATATGAAATGACTGTCACAAGTATATAAAACCAAGTCAATATGTTGTGAAATAGAAGTTACAGATCTATTCTGAGACTATAAAAAGTACACTGCTTTTAATAAAAATTCAAAATGCGATCATTTTGTTATCATGCAAGTGCTAGCTTGCTATCCAGCTATGATGCACAGGCTTACCTGTCCACAGAAAAGTGTGTGTGTGTGTGTGTGTGTGTGTGTGTGTGTGTGTGTGTGTGTGCAGTCACACGCATGCATGCACATTGATGCATGAACAAAATCATTTTACTGTTTCAGTTGTTTGATATTCTGGTCAGGATCAGCTATAGTTTCTTCCCTGATATGTGTGATTACCTGAAAATTATGTCAACACAGAACCTGTTATCATTTTTAGAAAAATTCCTTCAAGATTACCCAGTGAGTTACAAAGGATAAAATCTACATAAAAAATATTCTGTCACCATCAAAAAAACCCTTAATCTTCTGGTAAAGATTAAGAACCAAATGTACGTATCTACCTCTCAATCTCTAGAATTCCAATAAAATGATAGTAAAAAAATACAAATAACAAAATTCAAAGAACACTAATAATAGGAACGAAAATTATTTCCTATTATAACTGAGTGGAGACCTGAAAGATTTTTCTAGAAAATGGAAAGAGAAAGCAGCAACCCAGAAAATTCACAGGGTAGCCTGCCATAGAGGTGGTCCCTGGCTCATGTAAGAAGGCCCATGAGAGGGGCGCCATGAGGTGGCTCAGTTGGTTAAGCATCCAACTTCAGCTCAGGTCATGATCTCACACTTTGTGAGTTGAGCCCCATGTCAGCCTCCATGCTGACAGCTCACAGCCTGGAGCCGCTTCGGATTCTGGGTCTCCCTCTCTCTCTCTGCCTCTCCCCGGCTTACTCTCTCTTGCTATCTCTCTCCCTTTCCCTCTCTTTCTCTCTCACTCTCAAAAATAAATAAACATTAAAAATATATATTTTTAAAAAAGAAAGCTCATAAGAGACCCAAGAGCCAAGTGAGGAGGAAAAGAGCATAAATGGAATGAGGAGCAGAAATCTATAAGATTTTAAGTCTACCTATAGAATTACTTCTCTCCTTCTTTTTCTCCCCCTCCCCAAACATTCTGGCCCTCCACTTAGAGGTGTCATGTTTACTTCCTTTCATAAACCAAGGCATCTGCACTAAAGAAATTAATCTCCCACCCCTGTTCCATTAGAATGAATGCCTTATGCACCAGGGTGTCTCAGTCAGTTAAGCATCTGGTTTTGGCTCAGGTCATGATCTTGTGGTTTGTGAGTTTGAGCACCATGTTGGGCTCTGTGCTGACAGCTCAGAGCCTGGAGCCTGCTTTGGATTCTGTATCTCCCTCTCTCTCTCTCTCTCTCTGCCCCTTCCCTGTTCATTCATATTCATTCATTTTCTCTCTCTCTCTCTCTCTCTCTCTCTCTCTCTCTCTCTCTCTCTCAAAAATAAAAACATTGAAAACTTTAAAAAAAAAAAAAAGAACATATCCCTTATCCTTTTGGAAATAGTTCCTCCAGGTGTCCCGCAGACTGCTCCTCTCTGCCCAACACATGGACACATGGCTGGCACTTCCAGATTCAACCTACATCTTCTCCATAAAAATGAGTACACAATCAATCATTTCAAATATTTTAGGGTGCCTGGATGGCTCAGTCAGTGGAGCATGTGACTCCTGATCTTGGGGTCATGAACTCAAGCCCCACACTGGATGCAGAGATTACTTAAAAATATAATCTTTTAAAAAAAGAATCTAATATTTTGAGAAAAATACATAAAAGCAAAAATCTAAGGCAAATAGAACTGGCCCAACAGTAATTGATAATTCAGAAACATAGAGAACTTAATTTTTATCCTCATTAGGATTCTAAGGATGGGAAACATACTGTGTCCATAAATTAGAATAGGTTCATTCCATGTCTTGGCAGAGAAAAAAAAAATACCAAATGATTTTATTCATATGTGTAATCTAAGAAAACAAAAAACAAAAAAGCAAAAAAAAAAAACCAAATTCATAGATCACTAAAAACAGACTGGTGATTGCCAGAAGCAAGACAGGGTATTAGGGAAATGGGGGGGGTAGGCAAAATGGGTAAAGGGGTTTAAAAGGTATAAACTTCCAATTATGAAATAAGTCATGGGGATGTAATGTATAACATGGTGACTATGGTTAATAATACTGTATTGTATATCTTAAAACTGAAAAAAGATATCATAAAAGTTATCATCACAAGAAAAAAACTGTATGTGGTGATGTATGTTAGATTTATTGTGATCATTTCACAATACATACAAATATCAGACCATTATGTTGTACATCTGAACTTATATGTTATATGTCAATTATATCACAATTTAAAAAAGATTAGGGGCACCTGGGTGGCTCAGTCAGTTAAGCTGAAGTCCAACTTCAGCTCAGGTCATGATCTTGCGGTCTGTGAGTTTGAGCCGCACGCATGTTGGGCTCTGTGCTGACAGCCCAGAGACTGGAGCTTGCTTTGGATTCTGTGTCTCCCTCTACCTCTGCCCCTCACCCATCACGCTCTGTGCCCCTCTCCCTCTCAATAATAAATACACATAAAAATAATTTTTTTAAGATTAGAATAGGATTCTACACCATTGGAGCAATCAGAGCATTTTTTTAAATTGCCTTGAAAAACTAAATGTGTTTACTGAAATTTTTTAAAACATCCAATAGCAGAACTAAACATAAAATTGAAAAATTGGAAAGGGAAAACATGAGAAAAAAAGGCAGAGACAGACCAGTGCTTCTCAAATATTGATGTGCATACAAATCACCTGGAGATCATGTTAAAATGCAAATTCTGATGTGGGATTCTGCATTTCTAACTGGCTCCTAATGATGCCATTGTTGCTGGTCCACAGGCCACATTTTGAGTAGTGAAGACTCAGAAACACAGGTGCTTGGAAAATTTCAGGGCAACCAAAAAAATTTTTTCAATAATAACCAGTCCTAAGAGTGGAGTCTACTGGAGGCCAGTGTCAGTCTCAATCCATCATTTGAAAGAGTTAAAAAGAAACTCAGAGTGGCCTCATCTCCTGGGCTGAGTCCTCTAACCCTGATCTCCGTCTTGCTGTTTTCTACTCCTGCAAGGCCCCTGCATTCCAGGACAGGGTTTCTTCCTGTTCAGCTTGTTTACTCTTCAGACCAATTCAGGGAATCATAATTAACTCAGTACTGTGTCTTGCTTAGGAAGACAAAGTTAATAATTACAGTATTGACTAGGTCACAGCAACCTGCACCAAATTATCAGAGTATCCACTATACCCATGTACAATGTATCCAGAAACATTTAGTTTTTAAACATAAACATTTTGAATGTGTCTCTCATATCAAAAGACATCATAACAATATTCTGACACCGATTCTCCTCTTCCTCCCAAAGTGATATAAACATAGGAGTAAAGTGATTCTGTTCATGAAGCTACAGAGTTTGAATTTATAGATTTTGGACTACAATGTATCCATTATTAGCTGTTTTTAATGAATTTCTGAAAATTAAGGAAACATGTACTTCAGCAAATGATACTTGATAATTCAGGTATCTGGCAAATCAAGATGTTTGCTATCCTTGTTTTGCAATTTATCTTTTGTTTAAAATGTCTATTACATGCTAACGTTTCAGGGTTGAATTTATTTTTTTAAAGCTCTTTATTACATATTGTTAAATAAAATATTCCTAAAGAATTTCAAACTGAAGCTATTGACCATTTTCTTCGTCCCCTAAAGTAGAGGCAATGTAATACTTTATATTTATCATTGAGAGAAACACTAAGTGTTTATAAAACCATTTGAGGAAAAAAATGGAGGACGTATGCTAAAACTATCTCTAGGTACTTCTAAGTTTTTTAGATTGCCTTCTTGGAAGAAAATATAAATTCTGACCCTCAGAAAAATTCCAGGCAACTCAGAAAGTGGAGTATAAAAATTGTGTTTATCCATAGAACACTATAGTATTTAGAAACATTTAAAGTTAATTACAGTATTTTATACATTATAAAACTAAATTTAAAGTGACAATTGTGGGAGACTGAGGAAATTTGAAACTTCCTATTTTAATGTTTATTTATTTTGATAGCCTGAATGGCTCAGTAAGTTAAGCATCAGACTTTCTCAGGTCATGATCTTGCAGTTTGTGGGTTCAAGCCCTGCATTGGGCTCTATCTGATAGCTCAGAGCCTGGAGCCTGCTTTCGATTCTGTGTCTCCCTCTCTCCCTCTGTCCCTACCCCACTCTTACTCTGTCTTTCTCTGTCTTTCAAAAACAAATAAATGTTTTTAAAAACTGTAAATGTTTACTTATTTTCAAGAGAGAGGGCCAGACGATCCAAAGTGGGTTCTGCGCTGACAGCAGCAAGCCCGAAGTGGGGCTTGCACTCACAAGCCATTGAGATCATGACCTGAGCAGAAGTAGGAAGCTCAATTGACTGAGCCACCCAGGTGCCCCAGGAATTTTTTTAAGTTTATTTATTTACTTTGAGAGAGAGAGAGAAAAAGAGAGGGTGCAAAGGGGGGAGGGGCAGAAAGAGAAGTATAAAGAGAATTCCAAGCAGGCTTCATGCAGCCAGCGCACAGCCTGACGCAGGACTCCATCACAAACCACAAGATCATGACCTGAGCTGAAATCAAGAGTCAGACACTTAACCAGCTGAGCCACCCAGGTGCCCCAGAATTTGGAACTTTTAAAAATGGAATGATCTATTATATGAGGGAAGGGCTTAACTTATGCAAAGTTTTACAGACTTGACATAAACTTTTCCTCAAATTTTTATTTTACTGGAAATAGTGAAAATCTCAAGTTTCTCTAAGATTAAATAAATTTAATTCATACTATCTACTCATTTATTTAATAACATGGTATTACAATAGTACACCTTCTGTTAACTATATATCTAGCATAAGTCTTTGATTTGGTCATTCACATAGTAAGTGCTAAGTATTGTCCACTTTAATACCATAGGGGACCACAGTGGCCTTGATGGTTCATGGAGTATTCAGTAGTATTTTTTATAGATATTTTTTATATCAGCTGAGAAATAGATAGGCACTACTGATTCAATCTTCCCTATTAGAATGTTGTGCTTTTATGAATGTGATATATTTCACATTCTAAACTTTAATTCATAGTTCCAAAAACTTTCTGCAATAGTTATAACTAGACATTGCTAGTGTCCTGCCAAAACTTTTACCTTTTCTACTTAAGCACAATTAACTTGATTTCTAACTGAAGACCTAATAATCTTGGGACATGAAAGTTCGCTTTATCCACCCAGGCTGCAGGCTAGAGAGTTGGGGAGTTAACGACCCTCTGGCACCAGAAATTCTGAACCAATGACTGAAGGAAGTTGGTATATTTCTTCCAGCGAGATAATGCTGAGGCATGTGCTTACACCAGTCACTGAGGTTCCTCAGGTGGGTAAGTCCAGTTACCTAGAAGGGTAACTAGTTTGGTTGTGTACACTTTTCTGGCTGCATTCTCTTCTGTGTCTCAGTTTCCCCAAACCTCTACCAGTATTTCCTACGTCTTCCAAATAAACCACTTGCACATGAATCCTCATCTTGGCATCTGCTTCTGATAGAACCAACCAAGAAAAGAGGTATCAGAAGTGGTACCAGGAAGCAGATTCTCAGGAAGGGATTCTAGAGTTAAGTGACTTGCCTGCCAGAGGTAACAATAACACCATTTTTAGCACTAAGTAGAGTGTTAATAACCTTTGACGTACTGTAATATGCCAAATACTAAGGCTTTGACTTGTGGTTAATTGGAAGGTATAGAGGTAGAAGGGGAGACCAGGTGTTGAGGTAGAACCCTGAACAAGTGTGTAAAAGACATACAAAATAGTAAAAGATAACAAAAAAAGTAAAATATAAGTTTAAAAAAAAAGGGAGGGATAAGTTACTGATATTTCCTTCCTATCACTAGGAAAGAAGCACAGTCCTTATATATCTCTTTGGATTTTACAGACTGCATACACCACACTTAGCAAAATTGTTCCAAATCATTTCTCGGGTAACTAGGAAGGCTGCCAATTTTGAGTAGACCCAAAGCAATAGATGGCTCTGTAGCAGATTCAGATTATGCTATAAGCATCTCTGACACTTTTTGACTATACAACCTAGCAGTTCCAAAGGTACCAGAGGTGCCCATAATCCATAAGGAAGCCCTATATATTTCCTGGCCAACCTCAACAGGACAACAGAGTGCAGACTTCTATGATTCTAGACCAATGCTATGTGTCTGTAGCAGAAAAATGTTCTCCATTAGAAAGGAGTTCCCAGCAGGTACTCCTAACAGAGTCTGAGTGCCTAACCGTGCTACATCAAACCACTATGCAACTAGGGATGCTCATAATGAGCTTAGAATTGTCAGCCACTAAGTGTTACGGTCAAAATGACTCAGCAGCAAACTTAACACTGGATGGAAAAGATACTTCCAGGTTATAAGACCTGAGCAAGCCCAAAAGGTACAAGTTAGTTACTCAAACAAGTAGTCCAGACTTCATGTTCCAGACTCTCAACTCATACCTTGGGGGGGGGGGGGGGGGGGGGTCCTTATGACCAGCTGATAAAAGAAAGGGAAAATCTGAATCTGACTCACAAATTGGACTGAAAAACAGTGGGTTCAACTTGGTGAATGGGTTTTAATGAATATATTGGGAAGCTTTGGGTTTAATGACAGGAAGTACCAGAAAGTTTTGAGGTACTAAAAATAAACTTTGAGGCCCCTGAGTGGCTCAGTCAGTTAAGTGTCCAACTCTTGGTTTTGGCTCAGGTCATGATCTCACCATTCATGAGTTCTAGCCCAGCATCGGGCTCTGTGCTTACAGCATGGAGCCTGCTTAGGATTTTTCTCTCTCTCTTTCTCTGCCCCTCCCCAGCTTGTGCACTCGCTCACGCTCACTCACGTTGCTCTCTCTCTCCCTCTCTCAAAAAGTAAATAAATAAATAAATAAACATAAAAATAAACTTTGCCTAAAGTTATGGACTGGATTTTTGTATCCCCCAATATTCATATAGTGAAACCTTAACCCCAGCATGATGGTAAAATGTTAGGGAAATGATTGGGTATCTTTATAAAGAGGCCCAAGAGAGCTCCCTCACCCTTTCTACCATGTAAGCATATATAGAGAACCATGGAATTAGGAAGTGGGCTCTTACCAGCCATGGAATCTGCCAGCACCTTGGTCTCAGACTTCTTAGCCTCCAAAAATGTGAGAAATAAATGTTTGTTATTTAAGCCACCCAATCTATGGTATTTTTGTTAGAACAACCCAAATATACTAAAACAGCCTCTTTATAATTTCTCTTACAGACAGGCCTAACTAGCTCAGCTGAGAGCCACTGATCTAAAGATGAATTTGGCAAAATAGGATCTGAATACAAACCTTCCTTACAGGCCATAGCATTCCATCACTCAGTCAGGAAAAGACTTTTCTAGGACTTATCTACACATAGCAAAGAGTACAAAGTAAATTTTATAACAATCCCTTCCCATGAAGAACTCCTGCCTTAAAATTTTCATCATCTTTCATTATCCAGCATTATCAATAAATGCATTCTGGAAACACTGGTTTTTTGCATTCAATTTTAGGAACCAGAATGTTTAGAAACTCAAATGTGTGAGTGTAAACACATGCACACACGCATCCATACACAGAAAGCCAGTTCTAACCTCTGACTTGTCATGTCTGGATCTCCTCTAAGACTCCTGGAGTACATGATATAAAATCCCTGACACTGTCACTGCTGTTATCACAATCTTTGTTTCTGATCTCTCCCTCTCTTCTCTCTCTTTTTTTCTTCCATCACCTGTCACTTTTCCTGTGACTCTTAGATTTCACACAGGAAAGTCTGTCTTTTTACTAACATCGCTGTCCTGCAGAGCCTGCTCACCTTCTGTTTAGGCAGACAATGGACTAGCTTATCACTGTACCATGGTTTCAGTTGTCCTCACTCATTGCACAAATGGATTTGGACTCTTTTTCCAAATGAAGACACTTTCATTTTTTATTTTCCTTACTTCTGGGCTCAGTGCCACTCAGCTGTTTGAGGGTACCAGATAACCAAAATTTATTGTAATACATGTAATCATCCTAAGCTTGTTTACCATAGTTCCAACAGTGATGAATTTGCAAGGCTATGCTTTTAAGAGCAGATACAAGAATGGTCTTCTGATGAACATGTCTTACTTCTGCAGAATCATTTTTCTATGCACTGTTGCTAGTCAGGTTGCTGACAAGATATTTTGATTTAGATACTTGTTTAATGCTTATTTACCAACTTTCTGTTATCTCTGAAGCTTCTTGCTAGGTACTAATAATATAAAGATAAATAAGACATAGCTCCTCTTCTTAAGGAACCCAGAGCCTAAGGAGGAAATAAGCAAGCACATAACTATTTTATATACATTTTGATAAATACTACAGGAAAAAAAAAATGCACAATGGGCACTCAGAGCAGGGAAGAGTTAACTCAGCCTGGTGGGATATGGAAAGTCCCCACATGAAGTGTGACATCTGAGCTACATCCTAAAGCGTGGGTAGAAGTTTGCCAGGCCAGGGGTACAGAATGGATACTAAAAAACCTACAAGTGCCAACTACAAGTGCCAAGATCAACATAACAATATATCTAGAGAATTAGGTACTTATAATTAAATGAAGGAACTCAGGCTTAGAAGGAATACAAGAGTACAATCCAGAATGACCTATGTATATCTTGCTAAAACTGGCCTATAGCCGAAGATGTTAAATGGAAAGCCATTGAAGGATTTTATGCATGGGAGTAGCATGATCAGATTTGCACTTTATAAAATCACTCCGACCATGCTAAAGGGAAAATGGGAGAAAGGTAAAAGGGGAAGAGATGAGCCAAGAGAAATAATAGGAGCCTAACTCCTGCAGTGACCAGCAGAGTGGAAGAAGAGGAGAGAGATTAGGGAGGCAGTTAGGGGCTAAAATAAATGGGGCCAGATGATTAATCTGTATGTGGAGAATAAAGAGGAAAGGGAGAGGGGAAAGCAACAGAGAAGGAAGAGTTAAGTGTGACACCCAGGTTTCTAGCATGACAAGTGGATGATGGCAGTGGCTTCACCGGGTTAAAAGATTGAGAGGCAGGAAAAGGTGTGGAGGTCAAGATGAAGAGTTTATTTTTGGAAACGGTAAATTTAAATGGCCTGTAGGATATCCCACCATGCTGCTATATGGAGATGAGGATCTCAGGAGAAAGGTCAGACAGCGCTAGACAGATAAGGCATATAGGTAGTAGTAATTTAAGTAAGACTTCCCCCACTCTCAAAACTCCACTTGAAATGGAAACCACACACGAAAGTATCACACTCAGAAATTAGGTGTGCATAGAAACCTTGCCAAATAGAGACTAACCTTACGAACCATTCAGTCACTAAGGCAGTTTGCTCTGTCTTCTGATAACAGAAATCAATATAATCTCTCCAAGTAAACCATGTTATCTTCCTTAACTTTGCTGTTTATCTCTTCTTTTAGGTTCTATTCATTTATGCATTAAACATGTGTATGCTAATTAATGTAGCCCAAATAGTAACAGCCTTATCTGTTTAGCCCTGACCTTACTCTTGAGGCCCTGGGCAAGAGAGGCCCAGCCCAGATCTGGGGGGCCTCTTTTCAGTCTAAAGTGCATTGTTCCATTACATATGTTTAACCGTTTACTTATAAATGAAATAATTATGTCATGGATTGAAAGAAGTAACATTCAAATATTATAGTCATCCCAACTTTTTAAATATTTTAAATATGCCCTTTAAACAATAAATGTTGACCTCCAAAAAAAACCTGATACAACAGCCTCCTGACATAGTGAGCATTCTACTTTATAAGGTATTGATTACCTCATTTAAATCCTACAGTTCAGAGACAGGGTTCTTGAAAGAGTAAAAACAAAGAAATAATTTAGTAAAAGTCAAAGCTCCTATTTGAATCTTACTTCAATATAGTTAGATTTCAAAAGACAATAAGGTTCTAATCACATCCTGATTGGTACAGATTTATGTAAAGAGTTTATGCAAGAATTAATGGACATTAAGAAAGTCATT
Organism: Suricata suricatta; assembly: GCF_006229205.1. Lineage (NCBI taxonomy): Eukaryota > Metazoa > Chordata > Mammalia > Carnivora > Herpestidae > Suricata > Suricata suricatta. Next base: position 51,642,985 of record NC_043708.1, on the reverse strand, counting down.
CCAAGCATACTGAAATGTGATTATGCCTGAAGATATATAAAGTCATCCACAGCTGGAAACACACTAAAATAATAAGGCTACAGTTGGAAATGCTGTTTTAATTATGAATATCTTTTCTATTTTTAGATAGTACTGATCTTCACTTACTTGTAGTAAAGATACATTATTTTAATTTAAATTGTCATTCTTCAAAATTCATATATATATTTTATATATATATAATTCCTATATATAAAGTTAAGAAAATACATTACTGACATGCATAATAGTTTCTTCATTCAGAAAATTCCCAAGAAGTTTATATTTTCATCTTAATGAGAAAAAGAGAACTACAGTCATCATTAAATTCTTGTGCCTAATTACATTAGATAAGGAGACTTTAAAATGTGTTTACCTGATGCAAAAATTGTGATCATGAACATGGGAAAGATAACATACATACTTAGAAGCCACCTAAAAGAGCAGTACCAACCTACTTTTCATTGATTAGCTTCTAGATTATCTCTAAGTTATTAAGGAAAGAAGCTAACATTTATTGAACAGCCACCTGGCCAGTCATTTGATCATATGTACTTTGACTAATTTAATCATCTCAAAATACTCTATTATTAGCCTCACTTCATAAAAGAAAAAAAAAGAAGCTTATATAAAGGCCTTGTGGAGATTTTCAAATACATTAAAAAATTCTTTCCAAAATTAGAATCTAATTCTCTGTCCCTTGAGTGTGGGCTGGGTTGAATACCTTAGAATATGGTGTAAGTATTGCTTTGTGATTTCTGATGAGATCATAAAAGACATTGAGACTTCCTCTTGGATGGCTTATTCTAGGGTGCACCAGCAGCCATGTCATGAAGATTCCAAGTAGCCTGTACTAGTAAGGTCAGGCTTTCATAACAAAATACCACAGACCAGGTTGCTTAAACAAATAGGAATTTAATTTCCAGAGTTCTGCAGAATCAGAACTACAAGATCAAGGTGCCGCCTGATTCCGTTCCTGGCGAGAACTCTTTCTGGCGTGTGGACAGCTTTCTTACTGTGGCCTCACATACTCGGGGCAGAGAGCTCTGGTGTTTCTTCTTCTTGTAAGGACACCAGCCTTGTCAGATTAGAGCCCCATCCTTACGACTTTTTATTTAACTTTTATTACTTCAGCATAGGCCCTGTCTCCAAAAACAGTCACATTGGGAGTTAAAGCTTCAGTGTATGAATTTGGGGAAGACACAAATATTTAGGCCATAGCACAACCCAATGGAAATATTCACATGGCTAGGAACTAAAGCCCCCAGCTAACAGCCATGTGAGTCATAGCCAGCTTAGAAACAGTCCCTCCAGATACAGTCAAGCCTGCAGATAAGTGTACCCTGGGCCAATATCTTAAATGATCTCAGCAAAGACCCTAAGCTACAGCCACCTAGGTAAGCCTGCCCTAAATTTCTTACTCTCAGAAACTATATGAAAACACAAATATTTG
>NC_043708.1:51631853-51641414 GCF_006229205.1 Suricata suricatta | reverse complement strand
TTTACAAGTCCCAGCCTATGTCTAAAAACTAAAAGTTAGATAAACTTCCTCCCTGGTAATTTTAGCCACCTTCACCTTCTCCTTGGAAGAAAAGCAATTAGGTGTTAATTGGATGGTTGTAAGGAAAGCCTGCTGAGTTCCAGACAAACTGGATATGTCGGGTTAGAAAGAGAATGATTGTTCTCATCGATTTAGACTGGACACCTGGTAGGCCCTTTAGAGGACCGCATACCAAGTCTCAAAAAAGAGCAATATGGACTCAAAATGACCAACCAGATATAAAGAATCATGATCATTTCATTATCTGCCAATAGTTTTGTAAAAACTACCAGCATAGAAAATTAAGGGTTTTATTGCTGGACAGATGGGCATGCACGCTGGGAAGCCATATAGCTGGCCCACACAAAACGGATGAACAATTCCTGATTTTCATAACACTGCACTTGAAGACACAGCAATTTTCAGCCTAAGCAATAAGGCCCACAGAATAGGAAAAACTTCTTTTTAATATTTTTCCGGATAGTTAAATGTGAGTGTCTAGAGAATTTCCATTTATAGTTAGCTTGGCTGCTCTTGGCATGCCTCCTACCAGGATCCATGATCCCACTCAGCTTCAGGTGCTTCAGGGAGGTGGGAGAGAAGGCTGTGTCCACATTGCCTAGATCTCTGCTGTTAATCCTGTCTAACTATGGCAGCAGCTGAGTTACATTATTGCTCCTCTGACGCTATTTATATTTAACACAAGATGCAAGGAAGGGTTCCCAAATCCTGGCCTGGGAAACATTAAAAATTCAGTTTCTTTAGAACATAATACGTAGGATTATGATTTAGCAGGTCTGGGGGAAAGGTGGTGGAAGAACTTGCCAGAAAACTGTATTTTAGCTTGTGTTCCCAATAAACACACCCTTTTAGGAATCATGACTTAAAAGGTCAAAAAGCGTCAGAACCCAGAGCAATAAATCTCTAATAGTACAACCCATGAGCAATGGATATAAAAATTTTGGAGGGGAAATCATGCCTATCCACCTTCACATGAACACTAACCAGATTGAGCTGTTGTAAATTTCCATCTAGCCAATATCTGAATGCAGAAAGTTTGAACAAAATGACTTTTCTAATCTTCATTTCAAGAATTACACACAGTGATGAGCTAGTAAACATTTAGTAACTGGATCCTGGGGAAAATATGTGTGTGTGCTTATTATACATTTTGCTGATATAAAAGATATGAGCATACACATAATAATGAAATACACAATATTCTTTGTTGTGAACTCCACATACCTCTAACTTCAGTGTGACTTATTTTTTGAAATAGTGTTAGAAATAACAGTGTTACAAAACATGGCTGTGACTACGCACTTGATTACTATCCAGTTTGGCCTAGATGTCATTCATATTAGTAACAAAGGAGGGTGTTGTGACACAAAAGCTGGCTGATCATTGTGTATACGTTAAAACTTAAGATTAAAGTGAAATACAAAAGGCCTATGCACGAACTTTATCCCTCAACGATGCAAGTGATTTCCTGACTAAATCTGATAATATTCTGTGAATACTGGAAGCAAATTCTTCATGTTATCTATGCTATTCACAATTTAAGAACTACAGACACGACAGTCTTAAATCTAATCAGCATTTAACATCTTCTCCATAACTTTAAAAACTTAAACAATCAAGACACTAAATCAAGTCCTAAATTTACACCATTAGCTGATTGCTGTGATGTAAAGATTCCCACCTGGCTAATTTGAAGCTACCGACATGATACACCAGAGAGCTAAGTTTGGAGAGATGTATGGCAGTGTCTCTTCCACCAGATGATCGATGTATATAAACTTAAGAGCAGAGATGACAGTTAAAAGCAATTTAAAAATTAGGAAGTCATGAATTTTGTATATTGAGTACCTTTGTTTTGATATAAACCATAAGTTTATATAATATGATTTTTAATAATGGTATGTTTAACAGCTGGTTCTCAAAGTGCCTGTAAATTTAACAACCGACTCTCACAAGCTATTTAGACCCACTATTCTATGGATGCCTACAATCTAGAAGTGAGAAGAGGTAAGGTAGAATAGGTTAGACAGCTCATGCCATGGAGGAGAGGAGGAGAAGATAATGTGAAGAAAAAATATAGAAAAAACTTTCTTATTTATGTGCAACCTTCACCCTCAGATATTTTCATTTCTTAATTATATAGGTGGCAACTCACTAGCAGACTCTTCAACAGAAGGATGGAATTCAACTAACTGAGAGTGGGCCATGGTCACTCAACAGGGCACCTTCTCTAAAGGCCATGGGCCAGTGGTTTTCAACCCTGCTGACCATCAAATCAGCCATGATTTGTTTTATTTATACACACACACACATAGCAGGACCACCTAAACCAAAACTCCCTAAGATGATTCTACACTGGAACCTACTTTGAAGTTTTAACCTGTAATGTTCAACATTTAATTGTGTCTATAGATTCACATTAAAGAGTCCATTTTGGAAAACTCATCTTGAACCTAGGTAACTACCATATCAATTTTAACAAGTATAGGAAAAAATCCACTCATGTGTTTAAATAGGAAACTGTATGATGCATATTCTTTTTGGAATAAGCTGTAATAAAAAAGAATCTCATTTACAAAATTTCTTACCATTTTTTTCTAGTATCCAGTCATAAATTTCTCAGGTGTGAAAAATTCATGTTTACAATATTCTATTGCTTTGCTGTATTTTCAAAATTGAAAGATGAAGAAACCAACTTTGATTTGAGAATATGATGACAAGAATAGAAAGATTCTTTTTAGGACATATCTTCAAAATTGTGTGTATGGAATGATATTTTGTATTTGGAAAATCCCATTACTTTAAATGGGATTTACATGGTTACATTCCAAACTACTTTGAAATTTTAACCTAGAATGTTCAACTTTGATGGTGTCTATTTGACTTAAGCTCAGATAACTTACTTTTATAAGTTACTCAACACTCAAGTTTTTGAAGTTAAGAAGTAGCCATGTAACATTTTTAAGCTTTCAACCAACGTTAACGTAATTATCAAGCGAAGTAAAGATTATTTTAATAAAACACAAAACTATTTCTGAAAAACCTTTATGTAATCAAAATAGTAAAAATAGATTTAAAAGGATTCCAATCTGAACTTTAACTTAGAAATACTAGTAAACATCTGATGGTTTCAATGCTAAAAGCATCATATCAGAACATTTATATTTACTACTTAAGTTGCTAATCTTGAATGTTTTCACACTTTAACCATTTTTCTACTTGGCAGTCTCTCATTCGAAGGGCCAGATTCTCCTGATAACATATAAGCAGTTTTGCTGGAGAATCTCCCAGTCCCCACTGTCTCTATTTACATATGACTTCTCCCTCCATTCCCACCCCTCACAGTGACGGTGTGTCAGTATCAGGGACAGTGCCTGGGAGAGTATGAATCATTTTGGGTGATAATCTCCTAAGTAAAGTTAGGCCATCAGTTGCCCTGTTTAGGGTTCAATTATCCATTTGCCCCCAAATTAACACTCATTTTTTTGATGTTTTTTAATTTATTTTTTAGAGAGACAGAGAGACAGCATGAGCAGGGGAGGGTCAGAGAGAGAGGGAGACACAGAATCGGAAGACAGGCTCCAGGCTTTGAGCCAGCTGTCAGCACAGAGCCCTACGTGGGGCTCGAATCCACTAACTGTGAGATCATGACCTAAACCAAAGTCTGAAATTTAACTGACTGAGCCACCCAGGCACCCCAACAGTCATTTTTATAGACATAATGATTAATTGTACCCCAGGACATAGGCAGAAAACTGGGCACAAACCGTAAGATGTTATTATCTGTCCACAGTGCTAACTTTCCATTTATCATTTCCTTTTTGTTCACTTATTTCCATCTGTTTATTGCTTACAAACCCTTCTAGTCAATATATTAGTCAGATACCACCTAATGTTCTTTGGCACTTATTACAGTTCCCATTAAGCTAAAATTCTAAAATAGCTTTTGAATACTGGGTTTTTATCCTTGCCAATGTGAAATTGTAAAACCTTCTTTATCCATTCATTGCAGCCAACACTTGATTTCCCCAGATGCTAAATCATTAATCTTGTCTGGATGTATTTCAAGATCAAAGCTCCCATTTTAATAAATTTACATGACAACCAACAATAAATCCTCAGATGCCCACCTTTTCGGATCACAACCTGACTAAACCCTTCAGCTGAAGCTGATCCTACACTGCTTCTGGATTTGGAAACAAAGAACATATTTAGGGGATTAGATTTAGACAGAGACAGCAAGAAATCTTCCTCTTACATATTTTTTTCCTTTTTCTGAGCCCATGCAATAAATTTAGCTCTGCAGGTTAACGGAAAACATGGATGTTATTATACATGCTGCTTTGTTCCCTCTGGCTCTCTTCAAAATATCTAAGACTAGGGCCTCAAAGAATTTTCTGTAACAGAACTTTGCTGCCACCTACTGAACACATTCACCCAATGCAAGTGGACTTTTTTACAAATTAGTCTGGAAAGAAAGAAGGGAAGATCAAATATTCTCTTGGCCCAGATCCCAAACCCTAACCAGGACTCCATTTCCAATCCATTTCTAATCAGTAATACCATCAGAGCAATGGCAGCCCTCTCTTCCCTCCAAGACCAGTTAATATTAATATTAATTCCTCCTTTATTTGTAAGCAAAGGGCACTTGTTTTATTCATATCAACAAGCATAAATCAAAGGCTTTGTGTCAGGAGTATCATGTCATGAAATGGTGACATTGAACTGGTCAGTGAGCTGGGCTAAATGGGTCACCAGGTCAGAAAAGCAAATTTCTAATCTCATTCTCACCAGTGAATTCAATTCTTATCTTTTGAAAATGCAGCTGCATCTCTACAGGTGATTTTAATTTCTTCTCTCTGGGCCAGATCCACAGCCCTCCCTTAAAGAATGGATGTCATTTAGTCAAGTGGTCCCAAATCTTAGCAACACACAGTATCACCAGGTAAGATAAACATTCTAGGGGAGCCTGGGTGCATCAATCGGGTAAGCATCTGACTTTGCCTCAGGTCATGATCTCGTGGTTAGTGAGTTCGAGCCCCTCATTGGGGCTGTCAGCACAGAGCCTGGAGCCTGCTTCAGATTCTGTGTGTCTCTCTCTCTCTCTCTCTCTCTCTCTCTCTGTCTCTCTGACCCTCCCCTACTCATGCTCTGTCTGTTTTTCTCTTCAAAAATAAACATTTAAACAAAAAATTTTAAATAAATAAAAATAAAATAAAATACAAATTCTAAGACCCCTCCCCAGACCTACCAATCAGAACCTCCCAGAAGAGGGTTTGGGCAACAGAAGATCCCAATGCACAGCCACAGTTGAGGATCACCAGCTTCGTCCTATTCCCTCATTTTCTGGGATGGGGAGCAGTCTCAGAAAAGTAAAAGCAATCCACTGAACTATATGCACAGGATTTCAAGGAAAACCTGAGAAAGCCGGGAGTCCTGGGGTTAGTAGTAACTGAGCTCACTAGAGAGGATTAATCTGTACGGAAACACATCCAACATGTTGATCTTTGCCATATGCTTTGTTCACTTGAACAGTTGAGCACAGGAAAGATGAAAATGCTATTTTGGTCAAGAAAACAGTCCTACAAAAGATAATAAGGAGAATAGCTCCAGTTTATTTTCATTTCATACCTGCCCCATTTAGTCTGAAATTTTTGCCTTGAACCTTGAGGAAGCTGAAAATATTTTCCTCTGACATAGACTCTCTCCCCCCAAATGAAATGTTTTATGTTAATATATATGTGAAGATTTTCATGTATTTGATTACTAAATAGTATACAAAAATATAAAAATGGTATAATATTTGTTCCTACAATTTTGTAATTTTTTTCTACCTTCCTCTTGGGAGGATTCATTTTAACTTTATTTAGTGTTATAAAAAAGATTTACCCACCACCACTAATGAGAGAGAGTTAATGTGTTACTTCTCCTACTTCTTGGACTCCCAACTCTACCAGCCCTGTCCCCATCCATCGCTAGCCTTAGATCAGCCAGACATAACTTTGCTTCAAGGTTCACCCAGGTGCATCTACCTTCTGGGTTAGTGGTAACCTTCACTTGCTCTCCTAGTGAATACCCAAGCATCCTTGGAATTAAATGGGCACAGCTGCCCCAACCTCACTAGGATGGCGCCACTGTTCTTGACAATAAGAAGCTGGTTTTACACAAAACAGCTTTCTCTTTTTGGAAATGCAACTGGCACTGATTTATGGAAGACAGGGGAGAAGTAAGCAAGAAGGAGGTTAGTGGTGGGAATGGCTTCACACCACTATGAGTGACAATTATATGTCTATATAAGGCAAGACTCCTCACCAGAAATCTGATAGGATCAAGGTATGGGAAAAAAATAAAATTAATTTTTAAAAAAAGGTATGGGACATCTTTGGGTTAGGAGGCACCTAACCCAAAGGAATGAAATGGTCAAGCAGACAACCTGTTCTCAGTTAACAAAGCCTCAGTAGTTGGAGCGATATAAACCTTTTAGTCTTGATTTTTCTTTTTTATTTCATTTGGAGAGATAGTGCGCACTTTGCGGGGCCGGGGCAGCGGGGGAGGGGGGGGGGAGGCAGGGAGAGAGAATCCCACAGACTGTGAAATCATGACCTGAGCCAAAATTGAGAGTTTCATGCTTAAATGACTGAGCCACCCAGGCGTTCCTTTATTCCTGCTTCTTAACAGAACATAGAATGGATTCTGGAATTCTGAGGACACTGGAGAACACCCCAGATATGATTCTGCTCCCTTAAGGACTTCAGAAGATCAGTGGCAGACATAGAAATCCAACAGATTTGGTGTTAGAGGTCAGATCAAAAGAAAGGTCAAACCAAAAAGAGGGAGGAAAAAACAAGGGCCAAGCAGTCACTGGAAGGACTAGCTCAGAGGTACACACAGATTTCCATTATTGACTTAGAAGCCATTCTTCAGTAGATGAAAGTGCTGACATCACAGATAAAACTATGGAGTACCAACTAGGTTTCAGGCACTAGTGATAGAAATGAGTGGGTTCCACCCCCCAGATGTTTCACTTCTCCTCCCATTTCTGAACATATTATATCTCTTCAAAATAGATGCCTGATATTCCCTCAGTCCTGATATGCCCTATTGTCCAAACTAAGTTTTCATAAGAATTTGTTAGGGGAAGGGAGGGGAGAGGCAGTATCTTGGCTAATTATTGTCATAAAGTATAAATAATGTTAAATCTAAATCCATTATGTTTATCAGATATTGTCCTCTAATTAAATAAACAATACCAAAATAATTCCACTCAATAATCCCACTCCTGTAAGAGTATATTTTATAGTCAACTCATTCAGGTAGAGCCAATAATATAGATTTTTATAAAAACTCAGTCTTCAACAGAGATCATACTACACTTCTATTACAGCAAGGTAAAACTTGGCCTTGACTATTTGCAGACTGAAGTAATATCTTTGATGCTTTAAGGTAAAAAACTTGTCTAAGTTCTTGAAGTTGTAAAACTCCTTTTTTTATAGAAAAAAAAAAGTGGTTTTTCCCACTAGTGTCTTTGAGCCGACACAGCCAGAGTTAGAATTGCATTTCACCAAAAAAAGCACAGAGAAACAAATATTTAGTTGTGTTCATGTGGACAGTGAACGACCATATATAACACCTGCACTGACTCCTAAGCCTCGCAAGACCCATGGAGATGTACTTGGCCAACAGCAGACTGTTTCAAGGGGCCTTTCCCCGGTCTGCGGGGCCTCCCATTGTTAGCTCACCTCCCCTCACTATTATAGTCAGCTGCTCTTTGGTATCATGTGGGAAAGTCTGCCAGCCACAGACCGCTATATCATTTTACCAGCACACTTTGCTGCTAGACAAATTCTCATGCACATTTGATCTTGAGAGAAAGTTTGTTGGAAGGTTATTAGAAGTACATCTTCTAGAGTTCCACTATATAATCCTATGACCAACCTTTATGGTCCCTGGGACCATGATAAAGTGGGAAAGCACAGAGAAGATGAAAAATATAAAGACCAAAATTTTCAAAATAAAATGTCAGCATTGTTATAGAAAATATTTTAATTAATCAATTCATCATCAAGATTTCAAGAATTTGTGAAAACTTCTAACATGATTTCATTATAATCTAACACAGCCACGGCACACTGGTGGTATAGGAATACAGTTCCAGAGATAAACCCTGTGAAACCCAAACTCAACATATCTCCATTTCAGTGATTATCAGTTCACTGTGACATAAGGTCTACATTAAGTCATATGAGGCATATACCAAATACCTAAAAAATATGGCTACAGAGGACCAGGTATCTCTCAATGATAATTCATTCTTACTCTCATTGACACATTTCTATTACTGCAGTCCCAACAATCCCACCTGTATGCTGTACCCCAATGTAAAACTAATAACCTAAAGCATTTACCTGAATCATTTAGATCCTTATAGATACATAATAACCCATAATTGCTGAGTAATGAGTTAGCTTTTTGTTTAAATAGAGTGGCACTCATTTCACTTGAGATATTTGAGTGCTCCAAGAAATCCTTGGTACCCAAAACTGTCTCCCTAATTTAAAAAACTTCATTCTCTGAAATTTCACATCTAGTAACTCATCCTGTATCCCATTTCTAAGAGGAAAATATGGGGGCCTGCGTGGCTCCGTCGGTTAAGTATCTGACTTTGGCTCAGGTCATGATCTCGCTGTTTGTGGGTTCAAGCTCCGCATTGGGCTCTGTGCTAACAACTCAGAGCCTGGAGACTGCTTCAGAGTCTGTTTCTCCCTATCTGTCTGCCCCTCCCCCACTCGTGCTCTGTCTCACTCTTTCAAAAATAAATGTAATAAATAAATAAATAAATAATGGAAAATATCTCCCAAACGTTACATACTTTATTATCCTACACTAAAAGTCACTTACTACTACTAAATTCCTTAGTGGGATTTGAAGCACCATGACCTGAAAGAAGAGACACAGTTATAAAAGAAGGAATGACCAGGGCTCTAGGGTGGCTCAGTCAGTTAAGCATCTGACTCTTGATTTCAGCTCAGGTCATGATCTTGCAATTTGTGGGACCTAGCCCCACATCGGGGTCCTTGCCCACATTGTAGAGGCTGCTTAGGATACTCTCACTCCCTCTCTCTCTCTACCCCTCCCCCACTAATGCTCTCATTTCCTCTAAATGAATAAACTTGGAGGAGAAGGAGGAGGAAGAGGTAGAGGAAGAGGAGAAAAAGGAGAAATGACTAAAGAAACGGCAATACAGAGCACTAAGAACTTGCCTACTTTCCCAGTAAATTAGTAGCCAAGCCCACAGAGATATCCTGGCACACCAATATATTCCTTCTATCATAATGGCAGCAGAAAAAGAAAAATAGCACAGGAGACAAGATGGAGTCATGGGGAAATGTGGCCATGATAGATACTGTTTCACAAGAAGTTTCTATTATGTATCAAGTCACATTATGTCTCTGAGCCACATATTCTTTTATATATATATATATATATATATATATATATATA
>NC_043708.1:51547508-51631753 GCF_006229205.1 Suricata suricatta | reverse complement strand
ACATAACAGACTCTCTGCCAACAATAAAGACATGTTCCTGAATTCCTGATTGGTTGTCAAAATATAAGACCCTGATGAGTCTTTTTCTTTTCCTGATGAGTCTTTATGACCCAACATTCCTTGAATAAATCCATAGAGCTTTCTCTGCCATTTTTGTTGCTTCTTTTTCTTCGCTTTTCAGGTGGTGTGAAAAACTGAAAGTTAGGATGCTATTTCTGATTTCTCCACTTTTCTGTGCTGCCACTACTGAGATTCATTTTGATTTTTTTTTTGTCTCTTCTGTTGATCCATATTTAACTAAATCTGCAGAAGCTCTAAGCATCAATGATCTGTGTGAAGAAAATGAATCCAGAGAGGAAGAATTCATAGAAAAGGAATGGCTCAGATGAAAGTTGATAGAAGTTACATTTGTCAAATAACCTTCAAGGTCAGAGCAACTGTTACCCATTTATTTAACACAGTTACATGCTATGTTGAATAGACTAGGAAATACAGATAGCAAACAGCACTATCAATATGCAAAGACACTGAGGAACTTATCCTAGAAATGGCTGATAAAATGAAGCAAAATGAGAAGACCGACTTTTAAGGCATAAGGTAGACCAAAAAGTCTTTGAATCTGTATCACTTCCTCTAGGAACATGAGTGGCCAAAAAAGTCACTAAATTTATTCTGTGGCACAAGGGAGCATTGATTATGGTTTTTTAATTTTCAAAAGCACAATAATTGGAGATCAAAGTAACTATTCTAATCTATCTAATAATGGACATACCTCCCGATAATCACCATGGCATTAGTCAATCATAACAGGGACACTGAAATATGGCTCCAAGTTTATATAATACAGCATAAAGTTGAAAGCAACATCAAATAAGTCATTAAGAAAAAGGAAAACAAAGCAAAATACACCAGGAAAAAGAATAATTTATTTGGTTAAAACCTAATCAAATAATACTTGCTGAATATTTACTATATGTGAAAGCTACATTTTCACTTAAGAGTATCATTTTGCTTATTCCTCCTACTAACACTATACAAGAAAGGTTATTAGCCCTATCTTGAAGATGAAGAAATTGAGGCTCAGAGACATATTTCTATGGTTACACAGCTAGAAAGTTAGGTAATAAATATTCAAACTGACTCTAAATCCTAAGTTCTTTCACTATAATAACTTACTATTAATGTAACAGGTTTCTTATAGGAACTGTGGATTTAACAATTATGAAATGGGTGCCCAATCTGGCTTTGGCTCAGGTCATGATCTCATGGTTCATGACTTCGAGCCCCAAGTCAGGCTCTACTCTGACAGCTCATACCCGGGAGCCTGCTTTAGATTCTGTGTCTCACTTTCTCTCTCTGCCTCTCCGACACATGTACTTGTGCTCTATCTCTCAAAAATGAATAAAACATTTTAAAAAATGAAATGGGTGCCCAAAGCTAGAGACAGTGACTGTATTTATAGCAAATACTGAATGATCTAACAACTTTAGAGAACATGAATAATACTGTTATTTTAGAGATAAAGAAAAGACTAAAGTGGGGTAAGTTAGTACCTCTACTGAACACTTTCCATGAAACAAGGAAAAATAATCACCACGAACCATAAACGCCAAGAAATAGGGAAAATAAAACATATATAAACAATTACCTTGTGCCTATGTAACATAAGGGTTGAAATACCCTAAGCCAACATGAAGAGGTACCCAACATATAATTGAAAAAAGAGAAATATATTTTCACTACAGAAGCCAAGATCTCTATTTAAAACATTTTTTCATTTTCTAAGATTTCAATCATACTGTTTTCTTACTTAAAAACAATTTGGACATTTTTTTTTTCCATCAACTGATGAATGGATCAAGAAGATGTGGTTTATCTATGCAATGGAATACTATATGGCAATGAGAAAGAATGAAATCTGGCCATTCGTAGCAACATGTACGGAACTCGAGGATGTTATGCTAAGTGAAATAAGTCAGGCAGAGAAGGACAGATAATATATGTTTTCACTTATAAGTGGAACAGGAGAACCTTAACAGAGGAGGGGAAGGGGGAAAATATAGTTGGGTAGAGGGAGGGAAGCAAACCATGATTGACTCTTGAATACTGAGAACAAACTGAAGGCTGATGGGGGTGGAGGTGAAGGGAAGGGGGTGATGGACATGGAGGAGGGCACTTGTTGGGATGAGCATTTGGTGTTATATGAAAGCCAACTTGACAATAAGCTATAAAAGAAAAAAATGGATATGAGAAAAAAACAATTTGGACATTTTTAAGGACAACAATCCAGTGCTCAAAAGAAACGGAAAGGTTAGAGCAGAAAAGAGTACTTATTCTCTTCTTCTGTTCTAGTTCTCCACAGTATCTTAGTTTGGTACCATTTTTTTCCCATCTCACCTCAGTACATCACTCTGGCAAATGATGAGGAAGTCAGATAAATGAATATAAAAATTTTTTTAACCTTGAAAATTTTCCATTACAAGAATTAAAATTTTAGAGTTAATATTAACCAAATGGAAATTCATAAACATGCTTAACGTATGACAGGAAAATGCTTCAATATTTTTAATGACAAAGTAACTATCCTTTACTTGGAGATTAATCATGTTATCCACACATAGAAATGAATTAGAAAAATGAGACACAACGAAAAAGATAACCCCAATGTCAAATTAAATATCTCTATTTTGAATACTCGCATAATTTGTACATAAGATATAATTGTCAAAATAGATATCTCTATTTGAACACTCACATTATTTGTACATAAGATACAATTGTAAAAGTTTAGAGACTCGGTGGCAAGATGGTGGAGAGGTAAGGAGCTCCATACTTTTTTGCCAGCCTGCAATTCTAAAACCAGGAAGAACTGAAGTCATAAGACACTGAACTGCAAGAGTCTGGGAGGAAAAGAGACAGAGTCCACTAAGAAGAAAGCCTCATAGGTGCGTGACTGTGAACTGGGGAAGATAAGAACAAGTCTGGACCTTGAGGCGCAGAGGGGAGAGAGCCCTCCATGGAGAACCATGGAGAGAGGAGGGAGGAGAAAGCACGGCTGAAACTGCTATAAACTATCTCTGGAGAGAAGAAAAACCTCGGCCCAGGAAGGAGAGGGATCCTATCATCCCATCTGTAACCGCAGGGCATTTGGAGAGAGAATTTTTTCTCCAGCTGTGATGCGTTCATGGGCTAGGCGCCCCGATTACAGGCGGGACCAGAAGAAACTGTTCCCCTACTCCCCCTATTCAATCCCCAGCTAGGAAGCCACCAGCCTGTGGGAGTACATTTAGGGGACTAAGATCTGGAAACAAGACGGAACTTGGGAAATACAACTCAGCCCACCTCAGCTATGCTGGCAACACAGGGAGATGGGACCCAAAAGTGTGAGCTGCAATGCTTGGATGGAGAAGGGACGTGGGCACTGCTATTTTTCTCCAGACAACCATCAAGGCAGGGGCTCAGGGAGGGGCCAGGGGACCCACAATTAAGGCCAGACCCGCCTACACCAAACCACACACAGAGCCCGGGCAAGACCAACATTGATGCATTGCCATGTTTACTCTAGATCAATTCTTGCTCTTCAGTTATATTTTCCCTTATTTCATTCTTACCTCTCCCATGCACTGAACTGGGCACTCTGGTCATTGGTTTGCTTAAACAGTCATATTTAATCCATTCTCCTGAGGCATATTTCTACACCTCCATCACTACCTTCCTTTCTCTCTCTCTCTCCTCTCTCTCTCTCTCTCTCTCTCTCTCTCTCTCTCTCTCTCTGAAATAATCAGACTATATAGTTTCTTTGGGTAACATTATCTAGTTTTTTTTTTCTCCTCCCCTCCTACCATATTCTCCTCTTTCCTCTCTGAATTAAGCCTTTTAGTCTCTCTGCCTGGTCAATGTTCAATTTCGCTTCCTCCCCACCCCTGTCATTATTCCCTTTGTGTATGCTTTTCCATCAGCACTGCCTCCAACCTGCTCTTTATTTGTAGCTGGGATTTCAGGTTTTATGATTTTAGATTATTCTTTATCTTCTGTTGTTTTTGTCCCCCCTCCTTCACCCCCCTTTCTGTTTTGCTTGTCTGTTTGACTTGTCTGTGTATTTGCATGTTTCTGTCCCCTGTGTGTTTGTCAGTCTTTTTTCCTTTTCAGGGATACCTCAAGAAACAAGTCAAAATACACATGGTGGAGAGACCCAAATATCAATACAAGTAGTGAAATAAAATAATCTAAGGCACAAGAAGAGAGACCAAGGAACACCATTCAAAGAACACCTCTTGAACGGGCAGGCCCTGGACAGTCAATGAGGCTCCTTTAATATAGCAATACTCACAGGTACAGAGTTCATAACAAGCTTTTAAAGCTGACAAGAGACAAAAAGCCAGCCAAAATGAGAAAACAGAAAAACTCTCCTCTAATTCCAGGAAGAAGTCACAGCTATAGTTTAAGCTATATTGCTTAAAACATATATAAGCAAATAACTGAGCAAGAATTTAGAACAATTGTCATAAAATTAATTTCTGGGCTTGAAAAAGGCATAGAGACATCAGGGAAACAATTGCTACAAAGACTGTGGACCTTAAAAATAGTTGTGACGAATTAAAAAATACTATAAATGAGGTGCATAATAAAATACAGGTGGCCACTGCACAGAATGAAGAGGCAGAGAAGAGAATAGGTGACATAGAAGACATAATTATAGAGAAAGAGGAAGCCGAGAAAAAGAGATAAATTGATCCTGGAGCATGAAAGGAGAATTCAAGAACTGAGCAATACAAGCAAACAGAACGTATCCATATCATAGAAATTCCTGAAGAAGAAGAAAGAGAGAAAGGCACTGAGGGGGGTACTTGAACAAATTATAGCCAAGAGCTTCCCCAATCTGGGCAAGGAAACAGAAACTGAAATCCAAGAGGCACAGAGAATTCCCCTCAGACACAACTTGAATCGATCTTTGGCACACATGTCATAGTGAAACTGGCAAAATGTAAGGATAATGAGAGAATACGAAAGCAGCTAGTAATAAAAGGGCGTTAATATACAAAGGGAAACCTATCAGAGTGGTTATAGACCTATCTACTGAAACTTGGCAGGCCAGAAAGGAATGTCAGGAAATCTTTATGTGATGAAGAGGAAACATATGCAGCCAACAATCCTTTATCCAGCAAGTCTGTCATTCAGAATAGGAGAGATAAAGGTTTTCCCAAATAAACAAAAATTGAAAGATTTCATCACCACTAAACTAGCCCTACAAGAAATCCTAAGGACTCTATGAGGGAAATGTTGCAAGGAATGCAAGGTACCAGAGACATCACTACAAGCATGAACCCTACAGAGAACATAATGAATCTAAACCCATATTTTTCAATAATAACACTGAATGTAAATGGACTAAATACTCCAATCAAAAGATATAGGGTAGCAGGATGGATCAAAAAACAAAATCCATCTATTTTCTGTCTACAAGAGACTCATGTTAGACCTGAGGACACCTTCAGATTGATAGTAAGGGGATGGAGAAACATCTATCATGCAACTCAAAGTAAAAAGAAAGCCATAGTAGCCATACTTATATTGGATAAACTGGACACTAAAGTAAAGGCAGTAACAAGATGAAGAAGGGCATTATATAATAATTACAGGTCTATCCATCAGGAAGAGCTAACAATTATAAACATCTATGTGCTGAATTCAGGAGCACCCAAATACATAAAACAATAAATCACAAACAGAAACAGTCTTATTGATAAGAATGTGCTAATTGCAAGGGACTTTAATACTCCATCGACAGCAATGGATAGATCAACCAGACAGAAAATCACTAAAGAAACAATGGACCTGGAAGACACATTGGAACAGATGGATCTGACAGATATACTTAGAAATCTACACCCTGAGGCTATAGAATTCAGTTTCTCCTCGAGTGTACATGGTACATCCTCCAAGATAGATCACATACTGGTTCTAAAGACACCCCCAATAAATAGAAAAGAATTGAGATCATGCCATGCACACTTTCAGATCACAATGCTATGAAACTTGAAATCAATCCCAGGGAAAGTCTGGAAAACCTCCAAAAACATGGAGGTTAAAGACCACCCCAGTAAAGAATGATTGGGCCAATCAGACAATTAGAGAAGAAATTGAAAAATATATGGAAACAAGTGAAAATGAAAATAAAACAACCTAAACACTCTGTGATGCAGCAAAGGCAGTCCTAAGAGGAATCCTGCAATCCAGGCCTATTTCAAGAAACTAGAAAAAAGGCAAATACAAAATCTAACAGTACATGTAAAGGAACTAGAAGGAGAGCAGCAAAAGCACTCCAAGCCCAGTAAAACAGAAATAATAAAGATCAGGTCAGAAATAAACAATATAGAATCAAAAAAAAAAAAAAAAAAACAGTCGAGCAGATCAATGAAACCAAGAGTTGGTTTTTTGAAAAAGTAAACAAAATTGATAAACCTCTAACCAGTCTTCTCAGAAAGAAAAGAGACAACAGCCAAATAGACAAAATCACAAATGAAAATGATCTTTTAAAACCAATCCCTCAGAAATATGACCAATTATCAGAAAATAATATGAAAAATTATATACCAACAAACTGGACACCCTGGAAGAAATGGACAATTTCCTAAACACACATCCACTACCAAAATTCAAACGGGAAGATATAGAAAACCTGAAAGGACCCATAACCAGTGAAGAAATCGAATCAGTTATCAAAAATCTCACAACAAATAAAAGCTCTGGGCCAAATGGCTTCCCTAGGGAATTCTACCGGACATTTAAAGCATAATTAACATACATTCTTCTCAAGCTATTCCAAAAAAATGGAAAAAGAAGGAAAACATCCAGACTCATTCTACAAAGCCAGCATCACTTTGATTCCCAAACCAGAGAGAAACCCAACAAGAAAATAGAACGACAGGCCAATGTCCTTAATGAATATGGATGCAAAAACACTCAACAAGATACTATCAAATTGAATTCAACAGCATATAAAAAGAATTAGTCACCATGATCAAGTGTGATTTATTCTTGGGTTACAGGACTGATTCAATAGTAGCAAATCCATCAATATGATACATCACATTAACAAAAGAAAAGATTAAAACCATATGATCCTGTTGATAGATGCAGATAAAACATGACAAAATACAGCACCATTTCTTAAAAAAAACACTCAAGAAAGTCGAGATAGAAAGAACTTACTTAAACATCATAAAAGCCATTTATGAAAAACCCATAGCTAACATCATCCTCCATGGGGAAAAATTGAGAGATTTCCCTGAGATCAGGAACACGACAAGGATGTCCACTCTCACCACTGTTGTTCAACATAGTACTGGAAGTCCTAGCATCAGCAATCAGGCAACAAAATAAATAAAAGGCAACAGAATGGCAAGGAAGAAGTCAAACTTTCGCTTTTCACAAATGACATGATACTCTACATGGAAAACCTAACTGACTCCACCAGAAGCCTACTAGAACTGATCCATGAGTTCAGCAAAGTCGTAGGGTACAAAATCAGCATACAGAAATTGGTTGCATTTTTATACACCAATAATGAAGCAACAGAAAGAGAAATTAAGAAACTGATCCCATTCACAATTGCACAAAACAACAGAAAATACTTAAGAGTAAACCTAACAAAAAATGTAAAAGATCTGTATGATGAAAACTATAGAAAGCTTATGAAAGAAATTGAAGAAGACACAAAGAAATGGAAAAACATTCCATGCTCATGGATTGGAAGAATCAACATTGTTAAAATGTCATTATTACCCAAAGCAATCTATACATTCAATGCAATCCCCATCTAAACTGCACCAGCATTCTTCTCAGAGCTAGAACAAACTATCCTACAATTTGTATGGAACCACAAAAGACCCCGAATAGCCAAAGTAATATTGAAGAAGAGAACCAAAACAAGAGGACTACAATCCCAGACTTTAGCTTCTACTACAAAGCTGTCATCATCAACACAGTATGGGATGGGCACAAAACAGACACATAGACCAATGGAATAGAATAGAGAACCCAGAATTGGACGCACAAATGTATGGCCAATTAATCTTTGACAAAGCAGGAAAGAGTATCCATTGGAAAAAAGACAGCTTCTTTAACAGGTGGTGCTGGGAGAACTAGACAGCAACATGAAGAAGAATGAAACTAGAATCTCAAAATGGATGAAGGACCTGAATGTGAGAGAGGAAACCATCAAAGCCCTAGAGGAGAAAGCAGAAACAGCCTCCTTGACCTCAACTGCAACAATTTCTTACTCAAGATATCCCCAAGGGCAAGGGAATCAAGAGCAAAAATGAACCATTAGGACCTCATCAAGATAAAAAGCTTCTGCACAGCAAAGGAAACAATCAAGAAAACTAACAGGCAACCAACACAATGGGAAAGGATAGTTGCAAATGACATATCAGATAAAGGACCTGTATCCAAAATCTATAAGGAACTCACCAAACTCCACACCCAAAAAACAAATAATCCAGTGAAGAAATGGGCTAAAGACAAGAATAGACACTTCTCCAAAGAGGACATCCAGATGGCCAACAGACACATGAAACAGTGCTCAACATCACTCATCATCTGGGAAATAAAAATCAAAACCATACTGAGATACCACCTCATACCGGTCAGAGTGGCTAAAATGAACAGATCAGGAGACTATAGATGCTGGTGAGGATGTGGAGAATTGGGCATCCTCCTACACTGTTGGTAGGAATGTAAACTGGTGCAGCTGCTCTGGAAAACAATGTGGAGGTTCCTCAGAAAACTAACAATAGAACTCCCATATGACCCACCAATAGCACTCCTAGGGATCTACCCAGGGGATACAGAAGTGATGCACAGGGGCACATGTACCCCAATGTTCATAGCAGCACTTTCAACAATAGCCAAATCATGGAAGGAGCCTAAATGTCCATCAAATGATGAATGGATCAAGAAGATGTGGTTTATATACATAATGGAATACTATATGACAATGAGAAAGAATGAAATCTGGCCATTTGTAGCAAAGTGGATGGAACTCGAGGGTGTCATGCTAAGTGAAATAAGTCAGGCAGAGAAGGACAGATACCTTATGTTTTCACTCATAAGTATAATGGGAGAAACGTATCAAAGGACCATGGGGGAGGGGAAGGGGGGAAGATAGTTGGGGAGAGAGAGAGGAAGGTAAACCATGAGAGACTCTTGAATACTGAGAACAAACTGAAGGCTGATGAGGGAGGGGGCGAGGGGAAGGGGATGTGATGGGCATGGAGGAGGGCACTTGTTGAGGTGAGCACTGGGTGTTACATGGAAACCAACTTGACAATTAACTATAAAAGGAAAAAAACCAAATAAACATTTTAAAAATGTTTACATAATCTACATAATTGTCTCCTTTCAGTAAGTCTGAATTGTGACTGATACATATAAAAAAATTACACTGGAAATCAGCTTTTCCATGCAGCATCCTGCTTTGAGAACAAAAGATCTGATATTACATGGACATGGAACATGGAGTATATGGTACAAGATCAATGTACCTCAAAAACATTGTGCTAAAGAAAAAAAGCCAGATTCAAAAGACCATTCATGGGCAATTTAATTTCTATCAAATGTCCATGATAAGTAGATCTATAACAACAGAAGGTAGATGAGTGGCTACCCTGAGCTGGGATTGGAAACAGAGTGACTGCAAATGGACAAGAGACTTCATCTGGGGGTGATGGAAATGTTCTAAAATTGGATTATAATGATAGTTGTGCAACTCTATAAATTTACTAAAAATCATGGAATTATACAGTACAATAGAGTGAATGTTATGGTATGTAAATTATGCCTCAATTAAACTGTTACAGAAATTGTTTTTAATTACAGCCCTATCAAATGCCACTGTAATATCTTATGGGGTTCCTTTCCCCTTTGTTAATGTGAAACATTAATACTTCTCCAACAAGGATTCTCTCCTGTCATTTCTCATGGGCTGAAGGATCCAATAGAATGGTATTTATATTTCATTTTCCTCCGAAACCCTCCCTATACAAATTAAGATAAATCTCAATGGAAACCATGAGCTTCTGAAAGTACCAGATCTATTTCTTTTCTATATCACTAATAAAAGCCTACAAAAGAGTCAAATTTAGGGATGGATCAAATTCTGGACTAGAAGGATACTTAGTATTATGCATATCTGACCACATTCAGAATACATTATGTTGAATAAAATATAATTGCTCTCTCTTAAAGTACTTTATATTTTTGAATATAAGTACTCCAAAAAACAAGATTTTTGAGACTGTTACTCATTCATAAAGTTACTTTCTTAAGTTTTCAAAATTTGGGGTGCCTGGGTAGCTCAGTCGGTTAAGCCTCTGACTTCGGCTCAGGTCAGATCTCAAGTTCGTGGGTTCGAGCCCTGCATCAGGCTCTGTGTTGACAGCTAGCTCAGAGCCTGGAGCCTGCTTCCGGTTCTGTGTCTCCTTCTCTCTCTGACCCTCCCCCTCTCATGCTCTGTCTCTCTCTCTCTGTATCAAAAATAAATAAAACATTTAAAAAAAAAAGTTTTCAAAATTAGTAGTAATGTTTCCTGGACCTGAAAAGGGCTTTTTAATGTCTCGTTTTTATATTATAGGCCACAGCAGGTTGGGTTAGTCATGCTCATTAATGAGAAATCTCCTGGATTTAATGGAGCAGTCACAAAGCCAATCTGAGTAGAAATAGGTTTGAAAGTAATAGAAAGGGCTCATCTTTCCTTTGCTGTTTTAGGAGATATGCAGATACTACTCCTAACAGCCAAACTAGTTTACCCAAAGACATTGTGCTTTTTACAACAAACAATCCCAAACAGAAGTAAATATCTTCATATCTTGAGGGAAGAATACATTTCTTTAATTAATACAAATATAGTTGCTCTGTAACTGTAATATAAGCATACACTGCTCAATGAAAGATGTAACAGCAATCATTAAATTTACCATTTAGTTCATAGGTAGAAGAAAAATAAGAAATATCACAGAAAAAAGGAATAAACCACAACGAAAGGCGAGGCAAACATCACCACGAGGTAATGGTCTGTCGGGCTGAGAAGAGGCTTTGAATGTTAGCAGGGATTTGCTTTGAGTTGAAGCCGCTAAATATCACTTGACCTTTACCATATTCTTCACTGAAAAATATTTGCTTCCTTTTTAAATATAAATCTTCTTCCTAAACTACAGTTCCACTTGAAGTAATTGCTTTCCAAGCCTACTGGACCACTGACTCTCAAGATTTCTTCCCATTGAAATCCTGGATTACGTTCACTGTTTCTTTAGACTTCATAGTTCAGTCTTTCTTGAACTGTGTTTTTCTTTAGATAGAACTCATGCTCAACATAATTTTTTAAATAACAGGTATTTAAGAGGTAAACTTGATAAGCTCTTTCTAACCCAGGAAATCTCTCTAGGTGCCTCATATGTAATAGTTTGGCTTAAACTTCATTTCCTCTCAGGACCATCCAGCGCCTCTTTGCTTTCATCTGGCATCCAGGTTGCTGGATGAGCCACTCTGATTGCCCCTCCTTTGTAAGTAACTTATTTCCTCTCAAAATCTTCTAGTTTTCTTTGATATTTTACAAATTTACCAAGCTGCAACTCATCAGATTTCCGTAAACCCTGCTTTCCAGTCTGAAGGCTTATGTCATCTTTCAGAGCCTCAAGACTTATTTTTATTGAATTTCTTCTGTTTTCTTACTCTGAAGACCTCACTAGATAGATATAATGAGCCATTCATGTTGACTTTTTTATGCCTCATAATTTTTCAATTCCTATTTCACTTCTTTTTGGCTTTTAGCTCATATTTTAGGATGTTCCCTTGATGTTTTTTCTCCAGGCCTTCTATTGAATAATTGTTTCTATTTCAGCAAGCGTATTTAAAATATTTTTAATTCCTCTTTGTTTTCTAATTGCCCTTTTTTACAGCAGTATTTTCAGTATTTAAGAATATCACATTGGGGTGCCTGGGTGACTCAGTCGGTTAAGCCTCTGACTTCAGCTCAGGTCATGATCTCATGGTTCGTGGGTTCAAGCCCCACATCAGGGTCTGTGCTGATAGCTCAGAGCCTGGAGCCTACTTTAAATTCTGTGCCTCCCTCTCTCTCTGCCCCTTTTCCACTCATGTGCTCACTTGCTCGCTCTCTCTTTCTCTAGCTCTTTCTCCCTCTCTCTCAAAAATAAATAAACCTTAAAAAAATTTTAATAAAAGAGAGTATCATACTAATCCAAGTTTCTCTGAAAAAAGAGTTACAACTTTTTAAATTATCCTATTTCCAGGATTATCCTGATAGGTACATTTGTTGGATCCTCTTCTTTCTGTCATTGGCTTTCTGAACAGGTTGGAAAAATATCTGATTGCCTGTTAATATTATGAGTAATGACTAAATTAATTATCAGTTACATCTCTGCCATGATATAGTTTAATGTTTTACCACAAGTCTTGCTGCACGGAAAAGCTGACTCTAAGTTCTCTGACTGTAGCCAGGGTATTACCACTGGGGTATTCCGATGAATAAACGGGGATCCAGCAAACCACCAGGATGAGTTTTCCATGCTAACGTAAGGAGGACTCCATTCTTTAGTGTGAATACTCAAACCAGGAAACTTCGGCCTCCATAGACAGATAGCTCAGTTGCTGTCGTGGAGAGTAGCTCTGAGATGTGGCTGCCCCTCAGGGAGGTTGGGTGTGCAATTATGTGCTCCAGAGGTGCTCTGTGGCAGGAGGGAAGGAGAGTGGGCAGTAAATAAAGGATCTAGCCCACCTTTCGGCATAGAGTCCTTTAATTCACTGCCCTGTGAAGCACCCCCAGCACGATCTTGCTCTTGCACTTTCTGACTTACAGCCTGTCCAGGACTCCTGAGAAAGGCTACTCAACTAGCTACCCAGCCTTTTGCTGGACATAGAAAAGTAGTTAGGGGCAGCTACTCTCCCCTTCATGTTTTATCCACCATTTTTAGTTCCAACTTACCAGAAATTCAAGTCTGTAGTCCACTGCCCCAGCCCCACTCCATTCTTATAACTACACCTTATTGTTTGCATTTATTTTTTCAATTTATCCCTTTATATATATGTGTGTGTGTGTGTACACACACACGTATATTATATACACACATACATAACCAATGCTATAGAATTTTATGTATATATATATAATTATGTATATAATTCAGTAGCATTTGGGTAATTAAGGAAGGTAAATGAAGAAAGAAGGAAGGAAAAAAATAAAAATTTACTTTAATATCCACCATATTGAATTATATATTCAAATATATTGAATTTTAAGATTTGGGGAGCTTTTATTTCTTTCTTTCTTTAATATAAGAACTGAGGAAGTAAACACCCAACTCAGAAAATATATTTTTTTAGTTTATTTATGTATTTTGAGAGAGAATGCCAGCAAGGACGATCAAAGAGAGAATTCCAAGCACTGGCAGTGAGAAGACCCATGGAGGGCTTGAAGCCACAAAATGCAAGCTCATAACCTGAGGCAAAACCAAGACTCAGATGCTCAACTGACTGAGCCACCCAGGTGCCCACACCCCAGGGAAGATTTTAAAGAGGGCATAATTTTAAGTAGAACTTGTATCAGCTTTTTATTTATTCATATTCTTGTTATTCTGCTATGTTCCAAAGATGTTATAGTATATTTAATACAAAACGAAATGAAATTTAAAAGAGGAAAAGGTAAGAAAATTAGGATGAGGTGAAGATCACTGGCGACCAGATAAAATAAGACTAGATGAATAAGACAAGATAAAGCTAGAAATAACGTTGGAGCACCAAATGCAGTAAGATGGAGACCACATTCAACCAAAAGTTTTCTAGCAACCAACATCAATAAAAACTGTTACATATATTACTGTTTTCACAAGATAGAAATAAATCAGCTAAGAAAATATATCTCTGATAGACTCTTATTACAAGCAATGTAGTAAATAGCCTCCACAATGAATATAACAATAATTTTCATAAAGGAAAGGCTCAGAGGGATAGAATAACCATGAAAAGGAGCAGTTAACCACGTACTTGGTAAAGTGATAAAAGTTGCCTTATTAGAAATGAGATTGTGGTTCTAAAGAAACTCTGAGAAGCTCTTCCACTCATCATCTTATGTTTTCTCTATAAAGAATTATGTAATATTGGAATCCATGTATCACTGAGGCCCTCTAGTCCTACTCTCTATTATTACATTTGAATAAGTAATGAATCACTTATAATTGACACTTGCAGTACTGATAAATTTATTATTTTTCAAGGTAATCCATCCCACCTCTTGATAATTCTACTTATTAAATACTTACTCTTTATATTGAATTTCTGGAGTCACATAAATAAGTCTCGCTGCTGGCCATCTGATAGATAGCACACTGGATTCCTGTAGGAAGCCAGCATGGTACCCTGCCTCTCCATGCTATATAGTCTCAGATCTCCTGTAAAGAAACTCCGAGGAAATTTATTATGCACACATGCTCATCTTCTCTGAGTCAGCTAATACAATAAAAGAAAATTAGGGTCAAGAGAAAAGAAATTTATGACACTGGTAAAAATTAGGGTCAAGAGAAAAGAAATTTATGACACTGGTAAATACGAGAGAGAGACAGTGTGTGTTTTATAAAATAGACTTATAAATATCAGCCTAAATTTTGGGGTCTTCATTGCTAAGAGGATAGTTTTAGTGAATAAAACATTGAATGTCCAAATATTGTTATTATTATAAGTAACTGTTATTTTGAATGATTTTAAAAGTAAATTATTATGTAGTCATATGGTATTCCTGTTTTTAATGTTTTGAGGGATCTCCATACTGTTTTCCACAGTGGCTGCACCAATTTACCTTCCTACCAACGGTGTACAAGGGTTACTTTTCCTCTACATCCTCATCAACACCTGTTATTTCTTGTCTTTTTTATTTTAGCCATTCTGAAAGTATAACATATACTTTCAGCTTTGTTTTTATTTCTCAAAATAGCTTTGGCTATTCAGGGTCTTTTGTGGTTCCAAGAAAATGAAAACACTAATTCAAGAAGATATATGCACCCCTATGTTTATTGCAGCATTATTTATAATAGCCAACATATAGATCAACCTGGATGTTCATTAACAAATGGATATGGAAGATGTGGTATTATATATAATGAAATTTACACAGCCATAAAAAAGGGTGAAATTGTGTCATTTGGAACAACATAGACAGACCTAGAGGGTATTATTTGAAATATGTCAGACAGAGAAGGACAAATACCATATGGTTTCATTCATATGAGAAATCTAGAAAAACAAATGAGTAAACAACAGCAACAAAAGAATAACCACACCTATAACTACAGAGAACAAACTCCTGGTTACCAGAGGATAGGAGTACACAGGGATGGGGAAAATGGGTACAGGGAAATGGGAGATACAAACTTCCAGCAACTGAATAAACTATGGGAATAAAAGAGCATATGAAATATAGTCAATGATAAAACAGTGTTGCATGGTGACAGATGGTATCTACACTTGTGGTGAGCAAAGCATAATGTATAAACTTATAAAATCTCTACGTTGTATACCTGAAACTAATGTAACATTACCTGTTAAGTATACTCAAAAAAAATTTTTTAATAAAGATGTTAGAGCTCCCAAAAGAGTGAATTATTAAAGAATCCATTTTCTTCTTTATTTTCTGAAAAGTTAGTAGGAATAATTTAGTGCTAAATATTTTTAAAAGGGCAAGGCATTTATTTAAAGTCTTTTCTAAATTAGGATCAAGTTTTGCGTGGATGAGGGAGGAATGGCTAAACTATTGTTGAACTCTATTTTGTAAGATATATCTGTTTCTATATAGAAAGTATATTCTTTGAAACCAAAATAAAATTCTCTTGGGGCACCTGGGTGGCTCAGTTGGTTAAGCATCAGGCTTCGGCTCAGGTCACGATCTCACAGTTTGTGGGTTCGAGCCCCACGTCGGGCTCTGTGCTGACTGCTAGCTCAGAGCCTGGAGCCTGCTTCAGATTCTGTGTCTCCCTCTCTCTCTGACTCTCCCCTGCTCATGCTCGCTTTCTCGCTCTCTCTCTTTCTCTCTCTCTCTCAAAAACAAATAAAACATTAAAAATTTTCAAAATAAAATTCTCTTATTTGAAGAAAAATATGTTAATTTAACCACTATTTTAGATTTTACTTACTGTGCTCACTTTGGCAGCACATATACTAGATTTTACTTACAAAAAAAGCATGATACATATACTACCCCTACCACAAATCAAAGATACAGATACATATACTACCCCTACCACAAATCAATGATATCAAATTTATTTCTACTTTTGTAGGCATATGTCATAATAATACACTATATGAAAAAAAGAGTAAATAGTATATACCATTAAAATATTCCAAGATGTACACGGGTGGCCTCATTTAGCCTCCAAACTCTGGGTTTCGGTGCAGGGCAAAGCAGGGAGGCCAATGTACAGTGGTTATAAGGTCTTCACCATTCACACTTTGAGCAAACAATCTAAGGATCACAGGATAAAGACTATCCTTTGGTCCTCACACCCTCCTCCCTTCACCTTGTCCCTTGATGAATCACCGAGGCTTATAACATCCTATCTAAGTCTCTCTGGAATAAGAAATAAGGGTTTTATTTTAAAAACCCAAAAGAGGAATCACTGTGAATGCTATCATGGAGAAAATTGGAAACTAAAGTGTCAAGGAGCAGAGCCGAATTTAAGTGTCTATGATCCTTGACATTTACAAAAGCAATCAGAGATCCATGGCTTTCTTTTTTAATATGAAATTATTTTCCTTAATAGTAATACTCACCTAGACACTGACAAACAGAAGCATTTAGTGAAAAACAAATTATCCCGTCCTTTGATAATGAACAGATATTTGTGTCTGTCTAATTTGGAGTCACCCAGTTTCACAATTTCCCAAGACTATGTATCTATAGTGTCATTTCCCTACTTTCCATGAAAAGGATGCCTTGGTTCATCTAACGAAGAGACGGGAAGAGAGTCAACAAGCTAAGGATAGGCATTCTGGAACGGAACTTGATGTGTCACTAACACATTTTGGAAAAAAAAAAAGCAGGGTGAGTTTGATTTTTATTCATTTTAAAGCAATAATTTTCCTTTTGACAATTCCCAGTGGTATTTATCCTATTGAAATCTAACTTGTCCCCTCACCAATGACTTAGAAGATGCAAATTTTGAGATGAGGGAAGATTTCACATTATTGACTCTTTAACAGGACTGTCAATTTTTCTTCTTCATTTCTCACATTTTGCTCTAGCTGTTCACTCACAGTTCCAAAATCAATGAAATTATAATGGAATTGATTTTCATTTGTAATTCTGAAGTTGTTCTGTAAGAAACCACCCTATAACTTAAAAATAAAATTAACTGCTCTTAAGGGTATAACTGATGAAAACAGACTATTTCACAAATGGTACTTATACATAAATGACATAATAGCGCCTAAAGCCTGGGAAAAGAGTAATTTTTAATCTTGTAGCATTGAACTATCCAGGGGGACCCCATTCATCTCTCTGCTTTCTTTCTTATTTTCTTTATTATATACCATCTACCTAATTTTTCAACTCCACTTTTTCTTCAAAAGCCCTGATAACATTGGTTGGTACTACCTCTTGGCTGTATTTAATAAACATAATAGATAAAAGATATAATAAAAGAGAAAATAAATTTGCATTATCTCATTTGATCCCAACAATAAACTCTGAGGGAGGAAGGGAGGGAGGGAGGGAAAGAGGGAAAGAGGGACAGACAGCATTATAATTATGCCCCTTACACATGGAAAAGAAAGCTCAGAGATCAACAGACTTGCCCAGAGTTAGAAAACTGCTGTCAGAACAGGACTAGACTCCCTGGCTTCTGAACGCTAGTTTAGCTCTCTTTCCACACCACTAAGAGTCTCTTCTATAAATTTCCAAGATGGATAATGTCCATTGCTAAATTTCTTATTCTTTGTCTCTTCATAAAGGAAAGAGAAACTGATTTGAATCAAAAGTATGCAGAATATGAAGTACTTCAGATAATTTGAGGGCACATACTTTCTGTAAGTTTCCAAAATCAGATGTGTAAGGATAATTTCTATAGGCAAGAGAAATCAATTAAAATCTACTATCACTAGTATTACTTAAATTTGTGCCAAATTATTTTTTTTCTGCTCAGATATTATTTTAAATACTGGAGCTCCTGATTTTTCAGTATTTATGTTTCTGTTCTTCATCCAAAACTGGTTCTTTCTAACACACTACCTCCCAGTATTATTACTTTTTTTATATAGTTTATTGTTAAGTTGGTTTCCATATAACACCCAGTGCTCTTTCCCACAAGTGCCCTCCTCCATGACCATCACCCCCTTTACCCTTCAGCCCTCAGTTTGTTTTCAGTATTCAAGAGTCTCTCGTTATTTTCCTCCCTCCCTCTCCCTTATTCTTTCCTCCCCCTTCGCCTCCCCATGAT
Source organism: Suricata suricatta (assembly GCF_006229205.1). NCBI lineage: Eukaryota > Metazoa > Chordata > Mammalia > Carnivora > Herpestidae > Suricata > Suricata suricatta. The sequence continues at coordinate 51,613,253 of NC_043708.1, read as the reverse complement.
CCTCTGCTAAGTTTCTCCTGATATACTTATGAGTGAAAACATATGGTATCTGTCCTTCTCTGCCTGACTTATTTTGCGTAACATGACACCCTCAAGGTCCATCCATGTTGCTATGAATGGCCAGATTTCATTCTTTATCATTGCCATGTAGTATTCCATTGTATAGATAAACCACATCTTCTTGATCCATTCATCATTTGATGGACATTTAAGCTCTTTCCATGATTTGGCTATTGATGACTGTGCTGCTATGAACATTGACGTACATGTGCCCCTGTGCATCAGCACTTCTGTATCCCTTGGGTAAATCCCCAGCAGTGCTATTGCTACCCAGTATTATTTATCTTTATGACCTACCACATGATGGTGAGCATGCACCATGAACCAAACATGGGTATAAAGTTGTCTTTCATGTTCTACCTACAGCAACTACCACATTTGTAAAAGCACACTTTACCTATGCAACATCATTCAGTAATGCCAAGAGGAAACATGGTTTATGTGTACATATGTCTTAATTTTGGTTCCTTTCAAGCATTTGAAGTACACTTCACTTTTCCTGTGCCTTAAAAAAAAATGATCAGCATGAGTTCTTAAACTATGGAATGCTTGAAAATTTTAGTCTGCGGCACCCACGTGGTACCCGAGCTAGCACTGCCAATAAGCAGTCTCAAGCCCACAACATCAAATCCTTCTTCTTTTTATTATAATTCAAAGCCTGATCATCCAGAGAAATGTGATTCACACATTATTATTCAGCACAATCTCATCAACTTTATCCTTTAGCAATGACCTTATGATAAGAAATTAAGCCCTTTGAAATAGCATTTGTAATTAATCCATTTCCATAAGATTAACATGTCAAATATCACAAGTATACATGTAACAGTCTTCTGAAGCCTAAAAATCCCTCAGTCACATTTCACTTAAAACCATAAAAAGTCTTATCACAATGTATCTACAGAATATAAACTTTGAGGTGCCCCCTGTGTTTTATGTTCATTCATTTATTCATTCTTCAACAAATATTTATTAAAATGTCAATGTCCCAGGCACCACCCTGTTAGTGTCTAAAGAAACAGAAATAAGGCCAACCTGACTCTGAGAACACTTACAATCTAGGGATAAGATGTCCCTGTTAACAACAACAACAAAGTAGCAAATTATTCCAACAAGCTATAAGAGATATAGAGTCATAAGTCTTGGAAGTATAGAGTCAGGAACATCTCCACAGACAGAAGAAGGACTCGAAATAGAAGAAATAATATGCTACATGCAGGGGCATGAAAAACTATGGTATGGTCTGAGAATAACAAGAATTCAAATGAAACACATGACAAACTATCCAACATCACATCCCTCTTTCTTCTAAAAAGATGGCAAAGGTTAAGGCTGTACATCTAAAAGAGTGGCAGAACACAAAGTTAGAAAAGCAGATCTGGCACAGATTTTGTGTGACACAGATTTTTTGTGTGTACCCTGTGTTAAGGAGTTGAGAGAATATTTGGGCTTTATCCAGGTGACAGGAAGTCACTTGAAGTTTCTAGCAGGGAAGCCACATGATAAGAGATGCACGTTAGAAAGATGATATTGTGACTGGTGTACAGAACGGATTGTGTCAGAAGATACCAGAGATAGAGAAACTGATTAGGAGTTATTGAATTATCCTCGGCAAAGGCTTAAATAAAAACAGCAGCTGTTACTAAGACAATGGAGAGGAGAAGAGTAGAGCCAAATTAAAAATATAGTTAAGGCATAATCTTCAAAGGAAAGTAACAGTGAGTTAGCAAGTGAATGGGTATGAGGGAGCGAAGGACACCAGGTTTTCCGACTAAAGTGGCGAGGGAATTAACTACCTCTGATATGAGCATTACATAAACAAGACTAGAAAGGAAGTGCATTTTGAGGAGAAAAGGAATGTCATGACTTTTGTTGAGAAAATAACAGGGTATTCATGAGGGAATTTTAAGTTCAGGAGAAAGGGGTGAAGGGCCAGGAAAATAAAGGGAGTCCAGGTAAGAATAAAAATTGTGGTGCCCTTTGCAAATAAATAGCACTTTCAATCATGTTGTTGAATAAAATTGCCTAGGAGGATCATGAAAAGTACAAATAAGATATTAAATAATCTTCTTTAGCTTTTTTTAAAAATATAATCCCTACAATATGAAAGGTGCAAATAGGGAAGTATTCAATATACAACATCATTTCTTAAGCAAGGGAATAATAAAGTAGAAATAAATACAATGTTGTCAACATTAGCCAGCTTACTATTTAATTCATATATTGCTGCAGCAATAGGTGACCTAGGTAGAAGACCTAGGAATAGGTGACCAAAGTAGAAGAATACTAATTATGATCTAAATAAGTAATCTAAATAGGTAATCAGAAGTCCCTAGGACAGGGCTGAAAGGAAGATAATGCAAGAAAATACAAAAAGATATAGTGTTAATAATAACTGCTTCAAGATAAGAAGTTATATAGTTGTATAATAATGATAATAATGGGTTACATTTATCTAAAGATACTAGAAGTAACAATAGGCATTCTGCTCAATACTTTATATGCATTAGTTTACTTAACCCTCATAACAAAACTATGAGTTGGATCCACAATCCCCTTCTTATATACTCAGTAACTAAGTTTTATAGAGATTAATCACCTTGCTCAAAATTACAAAGAATATAAATGAAAAAACTGAGATCTGAATCTAGGACTTTCTAATTCCAAAGTACTTTTTTTAAACCCTCATATTATGCTTCCTAATGTTGTCCATATGAAATACTTCCACCTTCTTAGGTTCACTTTTCCTCACTGAATAAAAGTTAAGTCTGCTATTACTGTTTTTATTCAACACTGTACTGTACTTCAAACCACAACATTAGGTAAGTAAAAGAAATAAAAGCCATCCATATTGTGAAGCCAGTCTGTAAAAGAATATGGAGAATTCCTTTAAAAGTTATAAATAGAACTACCCTGCCACCCAGCAATTGCACTACTAGGAATTTGTACAGAAACACTGATTTGAAGGAATTCATGCACCTCAGTGTTTATAGCGGCTTTGTCAACAGTAGCCAAATTGTGGAAATAACCCAAATGTTCATCTGACGAATGGATAAAAAAGATGTGGCACATATATACAATGCAATATTACTCAGCCATCAAAAACAATGAAATCTTGCTTTGCAATGACATGGATGGAGCTAGAAGGTATTATGCTAAGCAAAATAAGTCAGTCAGAGAAAGACAAATATATGATTTTACTCATATGTGGAACTTAAACAAAACAGATGAGCATAACATGGAGAAAAAAAGAGAGGCAAATCAGGAAAGAGACTCTGAGGAGAGGAGGGGGTTAAATAGGTGACAGGTATTAAGGGGGACACTTGTGTGCCCAACAGCACTGGGTGGTGTATGGAAGTGATGAATCACTAAATTCTACACTTGAAACTAATACTACACTGTATGTTAACTAACTGGAATTTAAATTAAAACCTGAGGAAGAAAAAAAAGGCCATCCACATTGGAAAGGAAGAAGTAAAACTCTCTTTCAAAGACAACATGATCTTGCATAGAGAAAATCCTAATGAATCCACTAAAAAAACTACTAAAACTATTAAAGGAGTCCAACAAGGTCACAAGATAGAAAAGAAACATACAAAATTCAACCCTATTTTTATACATTGGCAATGAATAGTCTGTAAATGAAATTAAGGCGGGGGGGGGGGGAATCCATTCTTAATAGCATCAAAAGGAAGAAAACGCTTAGTAGTAAATTTAACCAAAGAAGTGCAAGACCTGTACACTGGAAACAGACTGAAACATAGCCCATGTTCATGGCTCAGGAGAAGCATACCGTTAAAATAGCAATACTCCCCAAACTGATCTACAAAGTCAATGCAATTGCTATCAAAGTCCATACTGGCTTATATGCAGAAACTGGCAAGCTAATCCAACAACTCAAGTGGAAATACAGAAGACCCAAAGTAAAAAATCTTTAAAAAAAAAAATAACAAAGTTGGAACACTGATACTTCCTGATTTCAAAACTTTGTACAAAGCTAGCATAGCCAAGAAAGTGTGCCACTGGCATAAGGACAGAAATATAGGTCAATATGATAAAACTGAGAGCCCAGAAATAAACTCTTTATTTTTATCATCCACTGATTTTTTTTAATATAGTTCATTGTCAAGTTGGTTTTCATATAACACCCAGTGATCATCCCAACAAATGCCCTCCTCCATCCACTGATTTTTAACTAAGGGGCCAAGAAAATTCAATGAGAAAAAGACAGTCTTTACAATACATAATGCTGAAATAATTGAATATGCATATGTAAATGAATGAATGAACCCCTAACTCAAAATGGATTCCAGACCTATATGTCAGAGCTAAAACTATAAGTCTCTTAGAAGGAAACATTGGCATAAAGCTTTGGATTAGGCAATAGTTTCTTAGACATGACAAGTGACAACAGAAAAATAGATAAACTACACCAAAATTTAGAACTCTTTTACTTCAAAAGATACCATCAACAAAGTTAAAAGACAATTCCCAGAATGGGATAAAATATTTGCAAGTTACAAATCTAGTAAGAGTCTTATTACAGAAAATATGAAGAGCTCTTCTAGGTCAATAAGAAAAAGACAACTCTAAAAGGGGCCAAGGATCTGAATAACATTTCTCCAAAGAGATATACAAACAGTCAATAAACACACACACACACACACACACACACAAAATGCTCAATGTCATTAATCATTAAGAAACTACAAGTCAAAGTCACAATGAGATACCACTTCATACACAGTAAGATGGCTATAATCAAAAAGACAGACTGTAGCAGCATCACTAAGGATAATGAGGATGTGGAGAAACTAGAACACTTACACGCTGCCAGTGGGAATATTTTTAAATGGTGCAGCCACTTTGGAAAACAGTTTGATGGTTCCTCAAAAAGTTAAATATAGAATTACTTTATGACCCAATAATTCCATGTTGTAGTAACTACCAAAAAGAAATGAGAGCACATGTCCACACAAAGTCTTGGACACAGATGTTCACAGCAACATTAGTCATGATAGCCAAAAAGTGGAACAACAAAAAAGTCCATTAATTGATGAATGGATAAAGAAAACATTCATATAATAGAATATCACTTGATAATAAAAAAGAATGAAATACTGATTCACACTACAACAGGAGTGAATATTAAAACTATAATTCTCAGTGAAAGAAGCAGAATACAAAAGGCCACATATTATATGAATGACTCCATTTCTATTAAATGTCCAGAATAGGCAAACCTATAGACACAGAAAGTAGATGCGTGGCTGCCAGGGGCTGGGGGAGGGGAGTTGGGAAGTGACTGCTAATGGATAAGAGAGAGTTCCTTTTCCTTAATTGTGGTAAAAGACACATAAAGAATCTATCTTTAAGAGCATAGTTCAGTGGCACTAAGTATATTCACCTTGTTGTGCAACCATAACCCTCATCCATCTCCAGATCACTTTCCATCTTGTAAAACTGAAATTCTGCTACCCATTAAAGACTAACTCATTCCTCCCCTCCCTCCAGCCCCTGGCAACCAACTTTCTACTTTCTGCCTTTATGAATTCCACTATTCTAGATACCTCATATAAGTGGAATCATCCAGCATGTCTTTTTGTGACTGGCTCATTTCACTTAGCATAATGTCCTCAAAGTTCATGCATGTTGTAGCAGGTGTCAGAATTTATTTCCTTTTTAAGGCTGAAAACTATTCCATTGTATGTTCGTACCATATTGTATTTATACATTCATGCATTTGTGGACACTTGAGTTGCTCCCACCTTTTGGCTATTGTGAATAATGCTGCTGTGAACATGAATGCATAAATATCTCTCCAAGACCCTGATTTCAATTCTTTTGGGTATATACCCAGAAGTTGAATTGCTGGATCATATCAGATGTGGTGTTTCTCTTAAGGTGATGAAAATATTCTTGAGTTAGATAGTGGTAATGGCTATATTTTTTTTTAAGAGAGAGATAAGGTTATCTTTTGAAAAAAGAAATACAAATACTCATGCATTTGCTATTTAATTATAATTGAAATGAGGCAGTTTATCCACTAAATTTAACAATAAAAATGTTTTAGCTTTACAAATAGTAGACTAAAGAGAAAAGAAGGAAATGGGGAAGGACAGAGAGAAAGAATAAGAAAACAATTTTAAGAGGAAAAAGAAAAAGGAAAATGGACCACACATAAATTTGGGTTAAGAAGTAAACATCCCAAATCTGTGGTGCCTGGATGGCTCAGATGGTTAAGCATCTGACTTTTGCTTTCAGCTCAGGTCATCATCTCACAGATCATGAGATTGAGCCCCAAGTCAGAATGTGTGCTGACAATGCAGAGCCTCCTTGGGATTATCTCTCTCTCTCTCCCTCTCTCTCTAACCCTCCCCTACTTGTGCATGCATGCTCTTTCACTCTCTCTCCCTCTCCTACTCTGAAAATAAATGAGTAAACTTAAAAGAAATCCAAATCCTCTCAATCCTGCCACATTCTTATCTCCCCACTACACCACCCCTACAATAACTACTTCAGTCCTCTTTCTCATCTCCGAATCCCTTTTCACATAAGCATGTAAATCCAAGGTAAAGTGCTTATGTTATAATCTTTGATTCACTTAACTTGTAGGGATCAAAGTAAATTGTCATCTATTAAGTAGAATAGTTCACTGGAAGGAAACCTGATTTAGGAGTCAGAAAACTTGGGTTCAATTCATCTATTTTTTAATCTCATATGCTGTCAGGTTGAAGTTCTGAGAATAGTGCCTGGGGTTGAAAACTCTGAATTTCTCATCATATTAGTAGTAATTGATTTAATGATCTAATAAAAGGCATTGAGAATTCAAAATAGCATCTCGGGTTCATGTCAAGATGTGCCAACTACAAAATGCTATGACATCAATACAACCTTAAAAGTGAGACTGCAGTTGGCTAAAAAAACTTTAAGAAATTTCCAAGACAGCTATGCTAGGTGATACAGATGTAGAGGTAACAAATTTAGTGACCTATTGGGGACAAATAAAAGATGTGAACCACTTCTCCTTAATATACAATGAACTTTAACTTTTTAACTCATTTCTTAAGAAATATAATGGACACTTTATCTGTGCTATTATTTCTATTGAACTAATATAGGACTTTTCCAGTTTCATTGTTTACACTCTAAGCGTATGTTAAAGGTTGTGTGAAGGATGTGTCAACTAAAAAAATTAACATTTCCCTGGATGTGTTATATTAATTTAAGATCTTTAAGCTATTGTTATTGATTCTATACATTCTATGTTTGTGTGTGTATATATATATGTATATATATGTGTGTGTGTATATATATATATATATATATATATACACACACACACCAAGAAAAGATGTTGCCCTTTTCTCTAGATGCAGTGACCAACTACCTCAAATGTAGCCAAAAGAGTGAATGATACCAGAACTGAGACAAACTTACTGAGTTTTAGAGGCTTGGAAGTCATTGGTGATATTGGTCTAATATGATAATTAACATATCATACCATACCATATCATACCATACCATACCATAACATATTGAGAGTTGGGCCCAGTAGCTAGATAGGAGAGGAATTAGGAGCTCTGGTATGTCTTCCACTTCTTATGAGGACACCAGTTCTGTTGGGTTCAGGCTCCACTGTTATGACCTCATTTAACCTAAATTATTTCCTTAAAGACTCTGTCTCCAAATATAGTCAAATTGGGGGTTAGAGCTTCAAAATATGAATTTTTACAAAGTTCAGTTCATAACATTAGTTTAGTGGAAATTTTGGGTTCTTTGACTCCTTCACTTTCTCTCAGTCCATCAACACCCCTACTACCACCTTTTTTTACTTCCTCAGCCATCTTGAAATCCACAGTTCTTCATTTTAGTAGCAGTCCCATGCGTCTATAAATCCTTTCATCTGTTTGTCTCTCTATCATAACTGTCTAAAAAATTCCTACCTTAAGTGGACCCTACTCTCTGTTTCTCCATACCTGTATTACAGCAGCCAAAAATTTCTGAAAAAAGGCACACAATGTCTGAATGCTATATCTCAATTTTTTATTCCTCCTTTCAAGCTAGCACTTTATATTTTTCTTCCACACGGAGCCAAACCTCTTTAAAGAACTCTATACTCACAGTTTCCGTTTTCTCCCTCCATATATTAGCTTCGTTGAGCTGCTATAACAAAATACCACATACTTGGTGGTTTAAAACAACAGAAACTCATTCTCTCAAGGTTCTAGAAGCTAAGTGTCCAAAGTCAAGATGTCAACACAATTAAGCTCCTTCTGCATGCTCTAGGGTACAACATCCTTGTCTCTTCCTGGTGGTTTCCAGGAATCCTTGGTATTTTTTGACTTATAGGTGCATCACTCTAACCTCTGTCTTCACAGGGTGTTTTTCTCTCTAATGTCTCTCTGTATCCAAATATTCCTCTACATAAGGACAGTGCCATGGATTAGGTTTACCTAATAAAGTATGAGCTCATCTTAACTTCACTGCATCTACAAAGATTATTTCCAAACAAGGTCATAGTCACAAGTTCCAGGTGGAAAAGAATTGGAGGGGAAGGAGGCAGGCATTACTCAATCCAGTATATTTTCCAAACCCTAAACCAACCCCTATTTAGCTGCTGGACTCAACTCTCAAAAAAATTTACACACACACAGACACACAGACACACACACACACACACGCACGCATGCACAATCACCAATGACGTCCAAGCCTCTAAAACCCAATAGATGTATCTCAGTTCTGGTTTCATTCACTTCCCTGGCCACATTTGAAGCATCTGGTCATTCTCCTTTTCTGAAAATACTCTCCTGACATCATTTCCAGGTTGTCCTCCTTCCTCTGTGGCTCCTTTTTCTCAGCTTCCTTGGCAAACATCTCTCTCTCTTCTGAGCCATTACACAGTGGAGTTTCTCAAGTCTCAGTTTTGTAAGCAAACCCTACAGTGGCCAAGCAGAGAACATAAATGAGGAAAATGAGTCAAGTGAAAATATGTCAAACTAGAGAGCTCAGGATCCCTCAAGAGGGTTTCGGCAGCCTCGCTCCGGCTGGTTACTGCCATGCTGAAATGTGAATCCAGTGCTGTCAGTGGTTCAAATTTCCAGAGAAGTTGGAAATCCAAACATTTATGTGAAGTATTCTAATTTCTTATTCTCTCTCAATTTTTATTTTTAATGCCATGTTAAATTGACAAACTGTGTTTGTGATCCAGTTTTGGCCTATGAACCATTATCTACAATGTCTGCTCTAAATTCTCTCCATGTCCACAATTTCAATGGCAAACCCAATACCAATGTTCAGTAAATTTGTATCTCTATCCCAGATTTCTCCTCTACCCCATATACCTATCCCCTACCCCACATTTCCATTCAGAGAACTCAGTGCACCTGGAACTCATGTCTACAGACTCATGATTTCATTCGTTAGACCTACTCCTCTTCCAGTGTTCCTAATCTCATTGAGCAGCACCTCATCCATCTGAATGTGATAGTGAGGAATCTCAAAGTCTCTCCCAATAGCTCCCTGTTTCTCAATCTTCATATTAAAAAATATGGTCTTACCTCTTGGCATCTTGGTTTTACCCTATTGGTTTTTCCTCCCAAGTATCTCTCAGCTCTGCCCTCTGCCAGCTACTACTCTCCCCAGCTCCCATCATCTCTCACCATCACAAAGCAACGGTTTATTAGCTCATTTCTCCATATATATTCGATTTGAATTCAGTTCAATCATTTTTCAACTGCATATAGTGCGGTCTTTCCAAAAGACAGAATTGATCATGCATCCATGATTTCCCTCTCCCTCCAGTCACTTCAATAGCTTTCCATGTTTTCAAATTCCATAACAAACTACAAATCCCCATGTGTTCAAGCCCCTACACTCACTCCACCCATATTTCCTCAGGGTCCCACTCTCTCTATATATTTTCCAGTCACACTCACAATGACCTTTCAGGCCTTTAAATGAATGATATTAGTTTTCATCATGAGACCTTCGCACATGATGAAAGGTCTTCCTTTCATTCACATGTTCCTCTCCCTACTCTTTTCCCTAATGAACCTTGCCCACTTTTTAATCTGAGCTCAAGTAAGCCTTTAGAACCCAGTTTTTGCTGTTGCTCTCATAAAAATATATGCCTTTTCTTGTGAGTCCTATATCAGTTTGTACATAAATCTTCTGCAGGCTGATTATGTGATTAATGTCTGTCTCCCCTACTATGTGAGAGTTCCATTTATTCAACACCATGAAGTCCTTGACAATAGGGACTATGTATATTTTTTATCATCTTTGATATCTATTGCCCAGTATATATGGCACATAACAGGTATTCAATAAGTTTTTGCTGAATAAGTAAAAGCCTATATTCTCTCTAAATAAAACTGTCTTGGAGCACCTGAGTGGCTCAGTTGGTTAAGTGTCCACCTTTGGCTCAGGTCATGATCTCACAGATTGTGAGTTCGAGGCCCACATCAGGCTCTGTTTTGATACCTCAGAGCCGGAAGCCTGCTTCAGATTCTGTGTGTCCTTCTCTCTCTGGACCTCCCCTGCTCATGCTCAGTCTCTCTCTCTCTCAAAAATAAACATTTAAAAATTTTTAAATAGAACTGCCTTGTCCATGGTTTCTGAGAAAGAGGCAAGCAACCAGGTTTTATACCATAATCCCAGCATGGCTGACTAGACCAAAAGGAGTTCATCTTTATTTGCTACCTTTTCTGTGCAGTGAACTACTCTAAAATTTAGTGGCTTAAAACAATAGACAGTTAGTTAGCTCATGATTAAATAGGACAGCAAATTGTGCTGGAATAGACTGCTTGATTTGGCTGATCTGGGCCAGGTTTGGTTGATCCAGGTTAGGTTCACTCATGCATTTGCAGTAAGCTTCCAGCTGGCTGGGAGCTGACTAGTCTAAAATAGCTCATTTCTGTTGACCTGGTCTCTCAACCTCCAGTAGCCTAGCTAAGACATACTCATATGTCAAATTTTCAAGACAAATAGGAAAAGGATTTAAGGTCTACAAGCATACAACTGTACATACTTTTGCTTCATCCTATTGGCCAAGCAAGTCACAAAGCCAGCACAGACTCATGGATAGAAAAAATAGACTTAAAATAGGCTTAAAAAATCACATTGCAAGTGTGTGGTTGCAAGGAACTGTGACTCTTTCTACAATCTACCATAACATCTATTAGTCAGTGACTTACAGCATGATAATATGGAATACAAAGTGGGATAGGACAGCAAGATTCTTACTTTCAAAAACCAGAATGCAGAGACCAAAGAAAACTGAGCAATATAGGGTGAGAACTGAAACGGAAAGAGTAACTACAATGGTCTAATCCCAACCAAAATTATAAAGGAGCTAAAGCTCTGAGTAAAGAGGCAGTGGGTAGAGAAGGAATAGCTCAGGCACCAGAATGATGCAAAGATGCCATAGTGAGACCCTGAGAAAGATGGAGAAAGAAGCTAAAAACTAGAGCTGGTTTAGTTCCACTCAACCTTTCATGCCAGTTCTAATCCAAACATAGGCCTACAACAGGCCACAGTTTTATTTGGGCTAGGTTCTCTGCAACCAAAAGTCTAACCAAATCAGTTAATGAGAAATATATGTGCACTCTTTTTCTTTTCCTTTCTCTTTTCCTTTCTTTCTAAATAAAACTATGCTACCAATCACTTACTTCTCTAAAAACAAAAACAAAAACAAACAACAACAACAAAACAAAAAGGAAAAAAGGCTTCTCTGATGCATGAATGAATTTTGTGACAGGGAGAAGCAAGAGTTTAACAGCACAGGCTTTGAAATAGCACAGTACATCAAATGGATACAAATAAGAAAATAAGGTTAATTTTCAGGGGAGAAGATTCTATGAATTTTCTTATATTCATGTTCAATTTTCACTCTGTAAAGGGTCAATGTGTGTCCACAGGTGTGCAGGAGGTAACCCTTTCTGGTCCATCTTGCTGTTCTCCAATGTTCTCCATTTGAGAGCCACTGATACAATGAAACATGGGCTTTATTACAAGATGTAAACATTGCAATATGCATGGAGAAAATCATATTACAAGCTAAATATTACCCATTTGGATTTGCAGCCAAGTTACAGTCCACTAAATCCTAAATACTTTTTTTTTTCCCAGACAAAGCTATATTGCATTTCAACTCTCTTGTTAGAAACTGATGCTAGGAATTGACAAGATAATAGGATGGAGAAAGTTTTCAGATCTCATTTACAGCAGATGGGAGAAGGGTCAGTTTCCTGGGTAATGAAGCATTGTCTGGTTGCCCCTAAATCATTCCAAACTCTGCCTGGTCCCAAGAGGCATAGAATGCATCTGCGTTATCACTATCCTTCAGAGCATTATTCTAACACCTTAAAAAAGAAAAGTTATAATAAATGATTGGAGAATTGGGAGACACAAATACCAAACTTCAAATTTTGGTTTAAAAAAATAATCTACAATCCTTCTCATAAGAGAAGGAGATACTTGCAATTCATAAAAACAGCTTTAATCTATATCTAGCACTAGATCTTTTTGTCTAATTTGTTCTTTCTCAAACTAATATGCCTTGAAGGCTCCCAGTGACAACTTGTTGCTAACAAAACACAGAGGAAAATAAAAGGGCGCTGTTTCCACCCCTCATTCCAATTCTGCCTTAATGGCTCCATTCTTCACTTTACAGGTATTTTACTTCCATCCTTATTTCACAGAAGAGAGCCTGATCCTGTGAGTTATATTTGGCCTCCCTGGGAACATTGGGAACATGATAGTAAGGATTAATAAAGGGGAATGTAGACCCTAATATTTCTCTTTTAATTTCAGCATCGAATATCTGTCTTTAGCCCTCATGCTTGGTTCAGTTAAATCCCGACAGAGTCTCCTGCCACATTGAAGGACAGAAGGCTTTTACAGAGCTTCCAGGATTTCTGGAATGACAATTCATATACTATGATGGGCACCTAGATAAGTGACTCACTTGTCAGGTTCACCAGCATCCATCACTAGAAGGAGGAACAATATCTATCTGCAAGCATCATTATATTCCAGATGGAATGTCATAGTAAGAACCATATGAATTAGTCCAGAAATTTCCACTCTCCAAAAATTCATACAAGCCCCTAACCCTTCTACTTAGCTATCCAAGCCTTTATATCTTATAGCAGTAAAAATCAGGAACCTGAATGCTGTATAACTACCATTGTAAGCCATATTTTACATGTTATTAAATCTCTCTGCCTTGCATCAGCTTGATTTATTTGAGTCCTGGCCCGTGGGCCTAAGCTAATTTATAGTGATTAATTCATCATTCATGTCCTCATTGATTCTGAAAAGCTATCCCCACCTCCCTGATAGTTTATTCCATACCAGCTCACATGATCTTCTCTCCTTGCACGAACAGTCTTTTGGGTTCTTCACAGATTTGTATGTATGACAAGAAGGAAGAAAAATGAACAAAGTAACATCTGCTCAGCCCTGAAACAGTGGGAGAAAAGATTTACATATACCCACACATATATGTGAGGGCTCATAAACTTATGGTAGCATACAAGTGAGAATATTTACTTTCTCTTTTTTTTAAAGAAAGACTTTAGTAAACCTGACTCAAATTTAACTCTTCAGTTCCATTCCACTGTACAGGATAGTAGAAACTACTATGTATCTGGAACTACTAATGCTGTTATAAACTTGGTAACATTTCCATGTTTGCTCTTTCTCATTTTTTTAATATCCTCCATTTATTACCACATATTTATCAACAGAAAAATTCTTTTTTTTTTTATTTTTGAGACAGAGAGAGACAGAGCACGGGGAGGAGACGGGCAGAGAGAGAGGGAGACACAGACTCTGAAACAGGCTCCAGGCTCTGACCTGTCAACACAAAACCCTATGCGGTGCTCAAACCCATGAACCGTGAGATCATGACCTGAGCAGAAGTCAGATGCTTAACCAACTGAGCCACCCAGGCGCCCCAGTAGAAAAATTCTTAAAAATCCTTTTTGCCTGTGTTGTGAGACAGTAAGCAAGTGTGCAGCTGAGGACGGAGCCCCGTCTCCCTATCACAGTGTCCGAAGTGCTGGGTTGGGTAGCATATCTCCTGAGAAGAGAAAGAACAAAGGCTCTCCCCGGGTCAGGAGGAGCTGGGCGGGCTCGGGGACTGAAGCAGGAAGGTCTGTGCAGTGTTCTCCAGCAGCAAGCTTCTCTCTTTTATTCACAACCTTCTTTTTATAATGATCTCAGAACCAGAAGCACTGACCAGCAGGTTCTCCTGAGAAGCAAGCTATAATGCATGCACTCTTAAGATGGAGAGGAGCAACTTAGTGTGTTCCTAGCACACTTGCAGGCTGAGTGCTGTTCGGGCTTCGTGAGGGGGTGGGGGGAGCTGGTTGCGGAAGCGGGAGATTGGCTTATTTTGTTTATATGTTTGGGTTTGGTTTGGATTAGATTTAGATTTGGTTTGGTTTGGTTTGAGTGGCACTTTTAATTCTGTTCCTTCACTTCTAATAATGTGCAAACCACTCCACAGATTTGTTTGCAACTTTCCTGCTATCTTCTCGATTGTTTTTCTCTCCTCTTATCTGTCTCTTCCGCCAATTCTCAAAATCCATTATGATTATGAATAAACTTTACATTTACATGGGATTTAGTATATAAAGTACTCACTCATGTCATGTCACTTAAACGTCCTAATAACCCTGTGCAATGTATATAACTGCCAACATTTTACAAATTTTTAAACTTGGAGTTAAACCCAAATGCTTCTTTTCCCCAGAACATTTAACAATGCTGAAACGTGCAAGGCTTTGTGCTAGGTGTTGTATCTGCACTCCCATTCTCACAATAGGCCAGAGTGATAGGGATTGTTAATTCTACTTATGTTACAGATACTGTAATACATGCTCTAGCAAGATTAAGTAACTAGCCCACAGTCACGCAGCCAGTAACTAGCACGGCCAAAATTTTCCACCACCAGAGCCAGCACCACAACCGAGGTTTCTGATTCTGTAAAGGGGCGAATCTACAGTTCTTGTGTTACAGCCCCGTATCCTGGCAAAACAGATTTGCTTGTTTCTTTTGTTAAAATATTCTAAATAAAAAGTGTTGGAAGGCATCATCGTGAAAGGGAGTATTTTCTCCTGAGAGGATGCTTCACACACTGGAAGACAGAGAAGAAAGAGTTAAAAAGACCCCACTGAAGCTGACTCATCCCATAATTTATCTAGTGCTATAAAAATGAAAGACTTCTTCAGTTTCCTAGCAGCTTTGCTGTCTTAAAGGTGAAATGCCCACGGGGTCCATAAATAGGCTTTGGTTGTGGGGTTTTTTAGGGTTTTTTTTGGGAGTGCTCAATGTTCCAAACTGGTTTTTATCTTTAAAATATTAAGTAAACACTGCAAAGTACTTAAATGGGCTCTGGGGGTATCTCTGGTTTGATTCTGGCCCTTCAGCAAAGCTAGTGAAGTATAGACCTGGAGAACTAGTTAAAAGAAAACTAAATTCACAGCTTTCTTTAAATATTTCATAGGATAATGTTTTAGTGTTTCACCTGCCTGCTGTCTCTGCTGGGTTCTCAGCAGCTCTCCTGAGCGCATGGATTGTGCTGCCCACATGGACACCTGGACACAAAAGTAAGATCCAGCAGCTGGGGAGTGGCCAGAGGGAGGAAGGCATCAGCCCCTGCCTGCTGCAGCCTCCTTTACACTTTTGACTTCCCCTCAGTCGGGAAGCACATTAGGAGCTGCCTTGAGACGAACAATAATTTGCCAGGTTTTCATCATCCCTGTGGCTGCAGTGTCCACAAGGAGTACTTAACACTGTACAGAGAAAATGGTTCCCAGCCATCGACTTCCTCCCTGGAAGCAGCGAACCATTTCACAAATGGGGACCTGGAGAGTAGCAGGGACATTCGGCTCGGACTCATCCCTGCTGCTGGGGAGAACAAAACCACGGCTAACACTCAGTGTGCCAAGAGAGTATGTCAGCAGCAGCAGCATCTATTTACAAAGACTTTTTAATAGAAATTCTAAATGAAACTCCGACACATTCCCCGCCTATCTGAACTCCCGAAGTTCCAAGATCAAAATTAGAGGATTTCTTTTTAAGGCATGTCCTATACTCAATTAAGGAAAAAGCAACTGAAAAGCTTTTCCCAGCCTCGCAGGCAGACTAGCGCGCGCGCGCGCGCACACACACACACACACACACACACACACACACACCGATTATTTTTTCCAGATCCCAGCAATATCCGCCATCAATTTAAGTCCAGAAAATAGATTTTTATAGTAAAGAATAAATATGGTAGTAGAGAACCTAAACTCCCATTTCTCTTTCTGCTTTTCCAAAGATCTGAACTACTGTGGCATAGATAAAGGAGAAAAATGCAGAGACCTCGCACCCCCACATTCTCTACCCCTCTCTAGAACCCACAGTTACTCTATAAAGAGTTCCCAGTTAGCTTGGAAACAGCTGAGACTTGGATCCATCTGGTTTGTGGAGTTGGTTTACAGCTCTTGGTGTCTCTTTACATCCAATGATTTACATGAGGGATGAGGAGCATCAAAGGAAAAGAACTCAAACATGGTCCATGAGTACAGTTCAGACATAGATGACATGTCTGGCAAACAAAGGTGAGGAGAAAGAAAAGGGAAATTGCCTGAGAGCACTGCAGAGTCCCAAAGACAGAAATCATGCCAAGTAAAGAAGGTATCTGGCATGATGAATAAGACTCAGCACCAGAGCCTAAAGTTTAGTGGAAAGTGGCCATTATGGCTATCTCAAAATAGCTATATGAACCTGCCCAGTGAAAGAAAAGCAGCCTGAAGTTGCAGCAGAGAATCAGCCATCCACAGCAGAGTGGATGGTGGCACGCACTGAAGCAGGGACAGACCCATTAGCACTTGTGAAACACCACGTGGACATCCACTAATACCCTAGTCTGAAAACATTCAAGTAAGTGGGGTTGTTACCCTACCTTGAGGTCAGTGTTGGGAG
Organism: Suricata suricatta; assembly: GCF_006229205.1. Classification (NCBI taxonomy): domain Eukaryota; kingdom Metazoa; phylum Chordata; class Mammalia; order Carnivora; family Herpestidae; genus Suricata; species Suricata suricatta. The sequence goes on along the minus strand of NC_043708.1, from coordinate 51,596,204 downwards.
TGATCTAGCCAGTGAAAATCTGGAACTGCATTTTAGTGGGATGCTACGTGCTACAAACATACAATCACTCAATCCTCAAATACTTCTTTCTAGGAGGTTATAGCTACCCACTTCGGAAGTACAACAGCTATTTGAATTCCCAGCATGGATTTCCTTATATTTTTAGCTGTTCTGAGCTGTTCTTGTTGAATCTCCAGCCACCCTTTCAGACAGGTAGTGTCTGAGGTTTCAATATATATAATGGTATCTACGGCCCAAGTTAGTATCTTCCCAGGCACCTATTAACACAAATTCCTCTGCTTAGGGTGGAGATTTCTAAGGCACAAAGTGATTGACACTTTGGACCCTGTATTTGCAGACGTTGTTCTTTTACCTTCAACACTTCCCTTCAAGGCTTCCCTAAATTTTCAAAAATCAATTCAAATGATAAAAAAACACATGGCTTTTCTTTGAATGAAAAGAATATTTGAGCTTACTTCTTTTCTTGACCAAGTCTTTTGAGACATGACATCAGAGAATTAATGTTCCCTGAAACCCAGATACTTTGTTGCTATGCCTTCCAACTGGATGATATTAAAAGTAATTGAGGGGTGCCTGGGTGGGTCAGTCAGTTAAGCATGCGACTCTGGATTTCAGTTCAGGTCCTGATCTCACAGTTCATGAGACAGAGCTCTAAATTGGGCTCTGTGCTGACAGCAAGGAGCCTGCATGGGATTCTCTCTCTCTCAAAATAAATAAATAAACTTAAAAAAATAAAGGTTACTTGGAAAGGCTTCGAACTTGTATTAAGTAATAATCATCCCATTTTTCTGTCACCCTTTACAACAAAACCCTTTGAATGCTCTGCCTCCACTTCTTTTCTTCCATTCTTTCCTGCATTCACTCCAATCTGTTCCATCCCACAAACTCTAAGTTGAAAAATCCTATGTCAATTCTTAGTCCTTACTTTGCTCAATCTATGGGCAACAATGGACACCTCTGTTCACTTGTTTTCTTGGCTCCTAAATTTATTTCTGTGGAGTGGGGCTTGCCCACTGAAGTCCAGATTCATGTATCCAACTGCCTATCTTACTTCTTCACTTGATAGCTAAGGCATTTCAAACCAAACATGTATAAAACCAACATCTTTATTTCTTCTCCCTCCACCTTACTCTTCCTCCCTCATTGTTCCTCAATCTCAACACATGTCAACTCTATTCCTTTGTAGGCCAAAAACCTTGCAGTCATCTTTGACTCCCATTTTTTCTCATACCCCACTAATGAATCCTTCAGCAAATTCTCAGAGGTTGACCTTCACAACATACCCAGAATGGGACCACTTCTCACCACCTCCATCACTGTTACACTGGTCCAAGCTCCCATCATCTCTCATCTGGGTAATCTGTAATAGTCTCCCACCGGAGCTCTTGGTCCCCACCTGTTGTTCACACAGCAGGCACAATATATATGTTAAAATATAATCAGATCATGTCACTTCTCTACTCACAATCCTTGTACAGCTTGCTATCTGCCACAGAGTAAAATCTTCAGTGCTTACTATCTTGTGTACAAGGCCTGACTTAATTTGGAGTTCACGTTTGTTTGATATCAACTATTCTCTTCCCTTTCTTCCACTGCAGCCATGATGGAACTTGCTGTTCCTTCAATAAGCGCAAACACAATCTCATCTCAGAATCTTTGCATGCACTGTGCCCACTACCTGAAGTTATCTTATCCCACATCATGGCTCACTCTTTCCCTTTCTTTCAGTCTCTTCTCAAATATCCCCTCAGGGAAGATGCCTTCCCTGACCCTGACTATGTAAAAAGAGCTTTCCCTCTCCTACTTGTCACTCCCCTCTCCTTGCCTACCTTTGCACTAATGATCACTGGACATAATTATTTGCTCTCCCCATTTGAATGGAAGCTCCATTAGAGTAGGGATATAATCAGCTTTGATTTCTGATGCACCCCCATCACTCAGAACATTATCTCACTCATATATCATATTTCATCTCCTCCAAGACTTCTATTTGTATACATTTTAACATTTCTAAATTGCAGGTGCATCTTATAATATGCAACATTTTTTTTCTTTCTTAGTAGTCCATATAACAGTAGTCTGTATTAAAATTGACATCTTAGATTCAATGAAATATAGTATTGACATTCAAAACCAATTTTGAACGAACAGATAGATCTCATTTATTATATTTTTAGAAGATATGTGGGACTCAGCCTCTTGGTCAAAAGGCTACTGAATTATAATGTAATATACACCTTAATCTACTGATCTGGAATGTGTACCTGATTTATACTAAAATAGGGTTACAGAAAAAAATAGATTAAAAATATTAAGGAAAGGGAATTGTGAAATTGAAACAGCCTGGAGTAAGGAAGAGACAATAGTGGCAAGAGAATCACCAGAACTTATTAAAAAATTTGAGGTAATTAATCAAACAGAGATACATAACTCACTAGCCCCTGAGGGAGACATTGTATTAACATATAAAACAAAAATTATTCATAACGGTAACCTGAGACCTACTCCTCACAAAATGAATAAAATATTTAGTAAGCTCAGTTCAAAAAACAGAAAAATAGCACATAGGTATTAGGTTTCCTTCAAAAAAAAAGTGGTTAAAATAAAAATAATTAATTTAGCTTTTAAAAGTGATAATTTTAATAATCTGGAACATTTACTTCAGTGGCGCACTATGGCTCTCTAAATGATGTCATCACTGTGAGGGTAATTCTCAGAGGGCTTCTGTTGGTATTCACTGTGCATTTCAACTAAATTTCATTAAGACCCAAGATGATTTCATCTTAGAAGAAAATCTGAGGAACTGCAGAGTTATAAGACCTTTTTACATGAATTCTAATCTTATTTTGATAGATGCTCTAAGTTAAAAAGTGTTGGAATACTATTGATCATTTTCTAGTGCTTACATATTCTGTGCTTCTTCTAGTGAATAAAACTTACCTTTATCCACCTTGTATGCTTCCTGCAAATTAAGGAGGAAAAAGGTTTTATAATTCTAATTGTGATTCTTTCTGCTATGTTGCTTATATATCTTGTTAAGTTCTACATATCATCATAAGTTTAGAAAATCTTTTATCAACATAAGAAAATAAAATGAAAGTAAGCCAGTAGGCAAATCATGTGTAGTTGGAAGAGAAAGGTGGGTTGTAGTTTAGGACAGAAGTAAGAATTTCAGCTTCATATTAATGGAGTTTATTAATGTAGGCTTGTATTGTTCATATGAAGTATTTCCAGTAGAGTTAATTTCTCATATCTTACTTATTAAAATGTTTATTCATTGGTATCTGCTCTTAAAATATATATAATAAAAAAATTCATTCATCAAAATGCTGAGTGGTTGTCTGTTATTTCAATCAAGAGTTGGTCAGTCATTTAACTGAGCCACCTGGGCACCCCAACACCAGATGATTTTTAAACCAAGTCCAATCATGTTTCTTTGCAATCTAAAAATCTTTAATGACTCAGGGTGCCTGGGTGGCTCAGTAGGTTGAGCTTCCAACTCTTGATTTTGGCTGAGGTCATGATCTCAGGATCATGGGATCAAAGTCCTGGTCATGCTCAGCACTAAGGATAGAGCCTGCTTAAGATTCTCTTTCTCTCCCTCTGCCCCTCTACTCCACTTGCCCTCTCTCCCTCTCTAAAATAAAAATAAATAAAAATTTAAAAAATAAGAATCTTTAATGACTGATTGCCTACTTAATTACTTATACTTTAATCATTCTTTTACTTAAGATTCTCCACAAAATACACACAGCCTCTATTCCCGGAAGGGTGGATGGATGGGTGAGTGAACAGATAGGCAGGTAGATATATAGATAGACACATAGGTAGATAGATAGACTCAAACTAAACTATCAGCCACAAGGACATGTTAATTTTACCTCAGGGTTAGAAATATAACTTACTTAGTAGGAATGGCTTCATGTACATATTTCTGAATTCCATATTTGCAGCTTCACAAAGCACTGAGACTGTAATTCCGTAATCTTAACCTTGACTTCACATTGAAATCACCTGGAGAGCTTTAATAAATACTGGTGCTTGGATTCTGGATTAATTGCTATGGATATTTAGGATTTTTTAAGGCTCCCTTGTTGATTTTAACTTAAGAACCACTACTATAAATGAACTATGCAAGAGTGGGGGTTTTTTTCTTTCTGGTCTCAACAAAGATGGCTTGCGTTAGCATACATCAAGTATTTTATTGTATAAAGCAATGAGAAGTACAGAACCTTAAGTTTTAAGTACATTTCAGTGTGTTGGTATCTATAAAACAGAAATATGGACTATCTTCTCTCCATTTCCCTCCCCCCAAAATGGAATTCTATGGTAATGATGGCAGGAGGGAAAAAATGAGAATTTCACTGCTACTGGATGCAAATTGATGGAGTCCATGTGGCATCCACTGAGAAGAGACTTAAAAGAAGCCAAATGACTGGGTAATGAGCACCAAACTGCCCTGGCCACATAAAAGTGGCTTATTTAGCACATCCAAAGCAACCTGATCTGCACAGACCATGTTTTGACTGTCCTTATTATTGCTTCATGTCAAAATCACAAATTTAAATTCAACATGGTAGCCTCATTCCACTGGCAGACCCATTGTAAGGCAGGGTATCTTAGTGGTATGAATGAGAATCCATGATTTCCAATTAGAAAAAGAACGGCTCTCCCGAGGGTAAGCCCAACTATTCTTTCTCCAGGCCTATTCTCAGACACCAGAGGGACAAATTCAAAAAACTGGATGACTGTGATGAGAATATGTAGTTCTAGGTTTTTTTCCTTTTTTTTTTTTTTTTAACTCAACTCATTTTTCTGCAGAGCCTCCAGCTAAAATTAATACAAAACTTTTTGGAAAAGGATTGGATCACACCACTATAATTAGTAAGATGAATGTGTGTGGCTGGTTAGTCCCCTTTCCCCACTACCTTTACATGATCCAATGAAGTTCAGGTTGCTGCTCTCCTGGCCAACCCTTTCCTGAAGCTGCTAATGTTGTCGCTTTTGTTGGGACTCATTCCCTCAACTCTCTTCTACATTGGAATGACTTACTTGTCCCCCAGAACCCTCCCATCAACATTTAGAGAAGCCTCTTTTTTCTCCTTCATAATTAAAGTGCCATAAATCTAGTGTCTGGGAACAAAATCCTCAACTCCAACTTCCCTGGTGGAGGTGGTAGCTCCCAGGAGTCAACTCATAGGGTTCCCAGGAGTCCTCAAGGAATTAGTACTGCCAGTGCCTGACCCAATGTCCCTGAGCTCATCAGGCAGATAGACAAATTCACATGTTCCTGATCTCAGTGTATAAGCTTCAGTGTCAAAGTTACACAAACAACTAGTCAGTTAGTTACAGATGAATATTATCTTACATAGTCACATTCAAGCTATTTTGACACTACGATACATTTAGTCTTTTATATTCTAAATATTTTACTCAAGTCTCCTTTCACCTTAAGTTTTTGATGCTACAACACATATATATTTTTTAAATTTTTTAGGGTACAATACACTCCCTTCTAGAACATTTCAGTCACTGTGCTATGTAGGGTAACACTAATCAAATGGAAAGCTGTTTAAAAGGCTTTCAGCAAGACACCTCTGTATCACTAGAATACAATTTTGAGTTCAATATACTCTAAAGAAAAAAAATCACGGCAGTTTGTAACTAGAAAGCACCAATGAAACATAAAATGTCAACAATAACCCCTAGGTCCCCTAGACATACACAGAAGTTCTCTTTCCCCATCACAGTGATGGGAACCTTCCTAACAGACTTAATCATTCCTGATGAATGAAAAAAATCTCCCTGGAGTCAATGTATTCACCAGACAGCTCCAGTTATTACCTGCGTTGTTATACCTTGAAAATAATATGATCATCTCAACTACTCAGTAAAAATACTGTGAAAATAGTTTTGCTAATTGATGCTGAGTTGCAACCATCATTAGCTTCCATTCAGTATATGTAACTATTTTAAAGTATCACTGTTAATACCATAGCATCCTATAACACTTTTACTGAATCTTCTGAATGCAATAGCTCCTGGATTCACTGTTGTGAAGAATCCAGCCCACTTTGCCAGATACTGAAACAGTTCTAGGGCACCTTTTCTAAAAGCAGCAATTCTAGAAAGGCCCATTATTTCCTCCCTACTGTCTTTATAAGAGATTAACTTACCAACAGCCTGGAAAAGGCAGCTCTATACAATTCATGCTCCACCATTTCTGGGTAAAGGAGTTCGAACCAGGATGGGATTTCTGACCCAAGTTGGACCAATGAGACTGCCTCTCCAAAAATTTAAAATTGGGACTCAGAGAACGAATCAGTCAATTATGGTTAGTAAGCAAAGCATCCTTGTGTGAAAGCAGTGAACCCACAAAAAAATTCAGTCTGCAAAAAGAGAAAACAGACTGTCTTGGTTATCTGTTGCTGCATAACAAACTACCCAAAACTCACTGTCTTAAAACAGCAAACATTTATCATCTCCATTTCTGAGGGCCACGATTCTGGGAGCCATTTAGCTAGGTGGTTCTAATCCAGGGTCTTTCATAACATTGTAGTCAAGATGTCAGTTCGGTCTGTAGGGATCTCAAAACCAGACTAGCCTAAAGGATCTGCTTCTAAGCTCCCTAACATGGTTGTTGGCAGGCTTCAGGTCCTCCTGGGATGAAACCCTTAAGGGGCTTGTTACCTTGCAACACCACATGGACCTAGCCAAAGGTCTGCTCACTACATGGCAACTTGCTTCGCCTGGTACCAGTGATGTGAGCATGTGTGTGAGAGAGAGAACACATCTAAGATGGAAGCCAAAGTCATCCTGAAATCAAATCTTAGAAGTGACAGTCTATCTCCTTGGGTATGTTATGATCCTTGCAAGTGAGTCACTAGGTGCAGTCCAGACTGGATGAGAAGAGATTACACAAGAACATAAATACCATGAGGAGGAATCACTGAGACCCATATTAGAAGCTGCCTTCCATTGTCTACACCTATGGCTCCCAATAATTCACATCTCTCTCACATGCAAAATCCTTCATCTCCTCCCAAACCACTGAGCATTTTATATTCTTATAGTATTAGTTCAAAATTCCAGAATCTTGTCATCAAAATTAGGTCCAGGCATTGATGGGACTTCTCAAGTGTAGTTCCCTAAGTACAGCTCTTCCATTTCAATACCTCATGATGAACAAACCTGTGAAATTAAAGTCATCTGTCCCCTCTACACAGACACACAGACACACACACACACACACACACACACACACACACACACAATCTACAATGGAAGCTGAGTACTGGAAAACCGCAATATACATTCCTGTCCAAAAGGGAAGTTATGAAATACACAAAGGAATCAATGGTCCATGACTGTTCTGAAATCCAGCTTGGCAAATGTTGGATGTTCGTTGATTAGATTTCAAGGCCTGGGAATAATTTTCCCTGACTTTCAACTCAACTTCCTCAGTTCTTTATTCTGCCCTCTGAGTCTTCCTTTTGTTGTGAAAGATAACATGTGTTTACAGCTAAGCAAATATCACTGTCTCTTTCCTTCAGTATAATTCTGGGATTCAAAAGCCTCTCTCTTTAAACTATCTCTATCCCCCCTAAATCCAAGCTGGAAATATTTCTGCATATGTAACTCTTCTGAGAACTTTGTGGGTCCACTGTGAATCATCTTGGGGTTCACTCCAATAGACACACTGGCAAATCTTGAAATAAGCTCTTGTCTCCCTTGAGCTTTGGCTGAAACAGCAGGGACACATGCTCTTAAACTGCCTTGAAGCACTCCAGTTTCAGAGAGAGGACCTGTGGGAAGCACCATTAATCTCTTTAAAGGGCGCTTTGTGTTACTGAAGAGCACCCGGGGGCATGACCTTTGATCTTTCTGAGATCTTAACAGTTTTGACAGTCATATCCTTTGCTTCATCTTTAGATCTCTGTCCTCCTGGCAGTACCCTGGATTTGAATATTGATCAAAACCCATCTCTTCATTTTGGTACCAGTAGCCATCTGGAAAAACAGGATTTTTAAAACTATCAAGTCTTGGCTCCTTTTAACTTAACATCCTTATTTCAATTTAATTCATTCCTCTCCCATTTTATGCATCTTCGGCATGTTGCTTGAAAATCTCCTGAGCTAGATCGCCCAGTTCATAAAGTACATTTTCTACTTTTCAGGTTAGTACTGTTGTAGGTTAGCAAACTGAGTAAAAAAAATGAAAATCATTAACTGGCTGTTTTGGCTTCTGTAAATTGCTTTGCAAATGTATCTCTCTGTTCACTGTTCTAACTACGTTGTGACCGCTACGTGGCTCTCTGTTGGAATTATCAGAAGGTGCTAACCTCACCTGTAAATTTGCCTGCTTTCTAAACAGACAACTTAGGTCGTAAATTGCACTCCCACCCCTGTTTGAAGCTGACCAAGCAAAGCATACGTGTGGGAAGTCACGTATTCACTGTCTCACAGAACCTGGAGTGCCTGACTATAATTGGTCATTTCAAGACCCTCTTAAGACAAAGAACTTTAAAACTGATCAGGTCCCGCCAGAACTACTGTCTGTTTGTAAAAATGTGACTGGGTGTCCTGAAATGCTGTAAACTTTAATTAGTTAACTAAATGATGATGTTTGCTGCCTTACTAAAGTCCATATAAACTCACTGCTACCTTTGTTCATGGCCATTCTCTGCTCCTTAACACCAGGGAGATCAGGTTTGGCCCCGCCATAAATAAAATCTTGCCTCACTTCTATTCGACATTTGGTGGTCTTCATCATCACCCTGTTACAGCACAATCAACAATGTTGCTAAGTATTCTGCCCCTACTTAACAAGGATCCCCTTTCCTTCCGTTTAACTGCCAGCATTCACCTTCAGTTTTATAAAAGAAAAAGACTTCTCTATTGTAAGACCTTTCCTGGTCAAGCTGACCCTTTTGGAAACATACCAGCCATGGTTTCCCTGTTTGACTCCATTCCTGGTAGACAACTAAGGGTTGAGCAACTGACCTCTGGAAGTCCTAGTATGTAACCAATAATTATAACCTAAAGGTTAACTTATTTTTCAAGACAATGTTACACAACCTCACCCCTTAACAGCAAAGTTCTTGCTTCTGTACACCTGCTTCGCCTTCCCATTTGACTTACTCTTGGTCACTTCAAATTGCTCTGAAGACAAAGAACTCTAAAATTGATAGGTTTCCACCAAATCTTACGGTTGTGTGTCAGAATGTGATTGACCCCCATGCAAGGCTGTAAACTATGATTGATTACCTCAGTGATGACCTTTTCTGCTTTGCTATGACCTATATAACCCCTGAGCTATAGACCAGCGGCACTCTCTCCTGAGGACTTGCCAACACCAAGGAGGGGCCATTTGGCCGAGCTAAAATAAAACCCATTCACCATCTTCGTTTGTGTCTGTGGATTTCACACTCAGTGACTCGCATTGGGACAAAAAAAAAAAAAAGGTCTTACACTATTAACAGCTTCTTGGAGGCACTTTAGAAAATTTCACTAGATTTACTCAAATCCCAGTCCCGCAGCCACTCCTACATTTTAGGTTTTCATCGTGGCAGCACCCTGCTTCTAGGCACCAAATCTGTATCTAATATCTGCCACTACAAACACATTATACCAAAAATTAGCAGCTTAAAACAACAAACATTAATTTGCTCACAGTTCCCAGGAGTCAGGAATTAAAAGCAGTTAGCCTAGAAAATTTCAGCTCAGAGTATCTCATGAGGTTACAGTCAAGCTGTCAGCTGAGGCTGCAAACATCTCAAGGTTCAGCAACTCAGCTGGGGATGAGGTATCCACTTCCAAGTTCATGTGGTTATTAGCAGACTTTAATTACTCAAAGGCTTTCAGACTGAGGTCTTCGGTTTCTCATAGGTTGTTGAACTGAGGACCTCATGTCTTTACCAGATCAACTGGGCCTTTCCGTATGGCTGCTCAAAATATGGCACTTTGTTCTCCCCAACACAAGTGTTCAGAGAAACAGAAAGAATGCACATACCCAAGATTGAAGTTACCACCTTCTTAAATCTAACCTCAAAAATGACATACCATTTACTTCCACCTTTAGAAGTGAGTAAGTTCAGGCAACACTCAAGAAAGAAAGATTACAGGGGCACCTGGGTGGCTCATTCGGGTGAGCATCCAGCTGCAGCTCAGGTCATGATCTCATGGTTCGTGGGTTCAAGCCCTGTGGGCTCTGTGCTGACAGCTCAGAGCCTGGAGCCTGCTTCAGATTCTGTGTCTCCCTCTCTCTCTGACCCCCCTTGTTCACACTGTCTCTCTCTGTCTCTCAAAAATAAATTTCAAAAATTTTAAAAATAAAAAAAAGATTACAGAAAGGCACAAATATCAGCAAGGGAGGGTAATCACAGACCATTTTAGAGGTCACCTATCACATATTCCTCAAGATGAGAGATAAAAATGTGACAAGAGAAAAGGAAAAATCACCTGATGGATTTCCAGTATCATAAAAGATGCCTATTTCCAATAGCTGCATTATATGAGATTTCTCTGAACACCTCAGATAAATGTACCTTCTCTTAGTCAACTTTGAGTTTCTGCTCCTTACAACCAAACTTTTCCTAAACTATATCCTATTTTCTGGCAGAATCTGTAGTCCACAATTGTAATATGCCACTCTACAATCTAAACAAGGCTCAGAATATCTGAACTGACCTGCAGATACTGTAAAGCAGTCATGTTCATGTTCTGCTGATCCTGTCAAAAAAAAAAGCTCTCTGCCAGCACATTAAAGACAGCACACTTCTATTAGAAGCTGCACTTTTAATTTCTGTGACATATAATGAGGCAGTCTCACTAGCCAGAATATTTTATTAGGTCATAATGTGTTAAATGTGGTTTAATCAAGAGCTGCCATTAGATAGCGTCTCAATGAACTTCAGATGTAAGATGATCATATAACAAGTCGTCTATGGAATCTCTCTGAAAGAGTGTTAAGAAAAATGGGCCAGTTCTGCAATACAAGCAATAATATCCTCATAACTAGTAATAATAATGATGAAGATAGCTAATATTTATTGAACACACACATAAGGTTCTCTTATAGCTCAAGATGGCTATACTGGAAATGCCCATCATTTTTAACTCTTACACATGCCCACTCTTTTTTAGAAAACTTATACTGAGAAAATATAACTTGCATGTATTGGTTACTACATGCTAATCTCTGAAATATTACATTTAATCTTCATAACCCTATATTACAGTTACCCATATTATCCCTATTTAAAAGGAGAGGAAATTGAACTTTAGGAACCTTGAGCCACTAATCCAAGGTCAAACAGCTTGCATCTGGATAGGACTAATCCTGGGCAGTCAAGGGTAGTCCGTGGGATCAATCATTATGGGAAAAAAGAATGGTGTGTGACTTCTGATGTTGGGTCATAAAAACCATTTCAGCTTCCACCTTGCTGTCTTGGATTCCTCATTCTGGGAGAAATCAGATTCCGTACTGTAAGGGCACATAAGAAGATGTAAGAAAGTCATGTGGCCAAGAGCTGAGTCTTCCTAAACACCATCAACTTGCCAGGAATGCTAGTGAGCTGCACTGGAAGTGAATCCCCCAGCTCCAGTAAACCCCTCAGGTGACAGTAGTCCCAACTAGGATCTTGACTATAACTTAATGAGAGACCTCAAGCCCAAACCAGTCAGGTGCATCACGCCCAAAATCCTAACCCATGGAAACTTCAGGATAATACATGCTGTTTTTCAAACCACTAAGTTCTGAGGTTGTTTGTTACACAATAGGTAACTGACATAGCAATGAAGCTGAGTTGCCCCTGTCTCAAGTTCTCTCATGGATTGTAGTCAGGAATTTGCCAAAATTTAGGTTTAAGCTGAAGATTGATTGAGAAAAGATCTGCTTTTAAGTTCATTCATGTAGCTGTAGGCAGGATTCAGGTTTTTTGCTGATTATTGACCAGAGATCCCACTCAGTTTCTTGCCACATGGGTCTCTCCATGGAGCAGTTCACAAAGTGGCAGCTAGCTGTCTTCCCCTAGAGCAAGTAAGAAAGAATAAAAGAGAATACCCAAGATGGAAGCCACAACCTTTTTGTAATCTACTCTCAGAAGTGACAACACATCAAATCTGCTACATTCTATTTCCTAAAGATGAATAAATAAATCTAACCAATACTTAAGGAGAGGAGATTATGCAAGAGTGTGAATGCCAGGAAGTAAAAAATCATTGGGACCATTCTCCACGCTGAGATAGGACTCCAATGTTCTGGGTCAAAGCTCTTCATCATTATACTCCATGTCTCCCTTGATCTAGTCATGGATCCCATTTATATAAATAGAATCCAAAAAACAGTATGGAGCTCCCTCAAGAAAGCTAAAAATAGAACTATCCTACAATCCAGTAATTGCACTACTGGGTATTTACCACAAAAATACAAAAACCCTAACGGAATATTAGTTAGCCATAAAAAAGAATTTGCAATGACATGAATGGGGCTTGAGAATATAATGCTAAGAAAAATAAGTCAGAGAAAAACAAATACCGTATATGATTTCACTCACATATAGAACTTAAAACTCTAAACAAACGAGCAAAGGGGAAAGAGAGAGAGAGACAATCCAAGACACAGATGTTTAAATATAGAGAACAAACTGATGGTTACAGAGGGGAGGTAGGTGGCAGGGTGGGTGAAATAAGTGATGGGGACTAAGGAGTGCCTAAATGAGCACTGGGTGACGTCCGGAATTGTTGAATCACTGTGTTGTACACCTGAAACTAATATTACACTGCACGTTAACTATATAGAATTAAAATCATAAAAGAAACAGGAGGAAGTTGGCGCTGCAGTGGCAGCCCCAGCAGCAGCGGCAGCCACTACCCAGGGCCACCCGCACTCATCCGGTGGTTACGGCCACAGAGGCAGTGCGGCTGCGGTACCCGGAGCCTGTGCCCGCCGAGAAGCGCTGTGCCACCGGGCGCCCAGCAGTCTGATGGGGCCGCAGCCGCCACTGCCCCCCGCCACAACCATCCTGCTCTGGGGCTCCCTGCTCCCGCTGACAGCTGCTCAGGAAGCAATCTTGCATGCGTCTGGAAATGGCAAACCTGTACCTTCTAAGGACTACTACATGCTATATAACCCTCATTGGACAGATCTTCCAAGTAACCTAGAAAATGCAACATTACTTCTTTTCAGACTTCCATCAGTTTGATGAATCTGACTACCACACCATTGTGCAACCTTTGTGATATTCCATCTGAAGGAATAAAAAGCAAAGCAGTTGTAGGACAGTGGGGAACCTGCCATTTTCTTGAAAAAGCCAAAATTGCACAAACAGGAGATGCTGAAGCATTGTTGGTTGCCAGTAACAGTGTCCTATTTCCTCCTTCAGGGAACAAATCTGAATTTCATGATGTGAAAATAGTGATTGCATTTATAAACTACAAAGATTTTAAAGATATGAAGCAGACTCTTGGAGATAACATTACTGTGAAAATGTAATGTGGCCCAACTTTGACTATACTATGGTGTTATTTTTGTAATTGCTGTGTTCACTGTGGCATTAGGAGGCTATTGGTATGGACTAATTGAGTTGGAGAACATGAAGGCCGTGACAACCACTGACGATCGAGAAATGAGGAGAAAGAAGGAAGAATACTTAACTTTTAGTCTTCTGACAGTTGTAATATTTGTGGTCATCTGCTGTGTTATAATGGTCTTACTTTATTTCTTCTACAAATGGTTGGTTTATGTTATGATAGCAATTTTCTGCATAGCATCAGCAATGAGTCTGTACAACTGTCTTGCTGCACTAATTCGTAAGATACCGTGTGGACAATGCACGATTACGTTTCAAGGCAAAAGCATTGAAGTGAGACTTATTTTTCTCTCTGGACTACGCATAGCAGTATCTGTTGTTTGGGCCATATTTAGAAGTGAAGATGGGTGGGCTTGGATTTTACAGGATATCTTGGGGATTACTTTCTGTCTGAATTTAATTAAAACACTGAAGTTACCCAACTTTAAGTCATGTGTGATACGGCTGGGCCTTCTCCTCCTCTATGATGTATTTTTTTTGTTTTCATAACACCATTCATCACAAAGAATGGCGAGAGCATCATGGTTGAACTTGCAGCTGGGCCTTTTGGAAATAATGAAAAATTACCGGTAGTCATCAGGGTACCAAAGCTGGCCTATTTCTCAGTAATGCATGTGTGCCTCATGCCAGTTTCAATACTGGGTTTTGGAGAAATTATTGTACCCAGCCTGTTGGTTGCATACTGTAGAAGATTTCATGTTCAGACTGGTTCTTCTTCTATATACTATGTTTCCTCCACAATTGCCTATGCTGTTGGCATGATACTGACATTTGTGGTTCTGGTGCTGATGACAAAGGGCCAACCTGCTCTCCTCTGTTTAGTTCCTTGCACACTTATTACTTCCTCAGTTGTTGCTTGGAGACGTAAGGAAATGAAAAAGTTCTGGAAAGGTAAAGGCTATCAGGTGATGGACCACCTGGACTGTGCAACAAATGAAGAAAGCCCTGTGGCTGCTGGTGAACAGAATGTCCAACAATAATGTTGTGCAGACCTGCAATAATGTGTCAAATGACTTTCTACAAATAGAGTTTGACTTTTGAAATTGATTTTTGAATTGGCAGTCTGAAAGAAGCCTCAATGATATGCTTGCAAATATATATTTTTAAGAGCTGGTACTGACAGTTACATCAAATAATTGAAATACATTTGCTTTTAACTATGTTAAAGTTGTGTCTTCACAATAAATAAAAGAGGATGGTCTGTATAAAAAATAAAATAAAATAATAAAAGAAATAAATTTATGTTTTTTTTTAATTAATAGAATCCAGAGTGCCTGAGTAGCTCAGTCAGTTAAGTGTTCAACTCTTGATTTCAGCTCAGGTCATGATCTCATGGTTCATGAGTTTGAGCCCCACATTGGGCTCTGTGCTGACAGTGTGAAGCCTGCTTGGAATTCTCGCTTTCTCCCTGTCTCTGCCCCTCCCCCTCCTCTCTCTCAAAATAAATAAATAAATTAAAAAAAAATAGAAGCTAAGCATCACCTTTCCCCTATTCTTTCCAGGATATTTGGTAAAAGGATAGTTAGGCTGAAGACTGCTTGAGTCACACCCATGTTACAGCTGTTTCTACCCCCTGAGTCATATTTCTACCTTGGCTCATTGATCAGCTACACTCAGAGTCAATCCCTTCAATATATCACTAACTCAAGACTTTATTCAAAGACAACTTTCCTGATGGTTCCAGGGTAACTGAAATTATTTGTTATCTCTCAGCAAATACCTTTAGAATTGAACATTAGCCAATCCTGCCTCTATATTTTTTTATTTTTTTAATTTTTATTTTTGGGAGAGAGAGACACAGAGCATAAGCAGGGAAGGGCAGAGCGAGAGGGAGACACAGAATCTGAAGTAGGCTCCAGGCTCTGAGCTGTCAGCACAGAGCCCAACGCAGGGCTCGAACCCATGAACCTAGAGATCATGATCTGAGCCAAAGTCAGACGCTTAACCGACTGAGCCACCCAGACGCCCCTCATTTACCTTCTCTTGAGTTGAGCAGATGCTTAACTGACTGAGCCACCCAGGTGCCCCAAGCCAATCCTGCCTTTAAAATTATTCCAGCCCCCGAGGCATTGGCTAACTTCTCATAGGTCACCTTGCCCAGAGACTCCACCTACTTTATTCCTCCCTCTCCAGGGCCACCATACAGAGTTGTACAAGTTGTTCACTGCACAAGACTTCATGGCTAAAGGGATAAATAGGGGACCAGAATTCAGCTCATATTTTGCTCCACACATCTGACTTGGGGTGGGGCTGAATCTGCCAGCAGGTGTACAAAGTGCCATATGGGTGAGCTGAAGTTTTGTGCTTTTTCACACTGCTTTTCAGCCCCCCATCTCTCATCTCTAAACTATTCCTAGAAACTCCCATGATGGGGGGAGGGGGAGGAATGATGAAAAACCTATTATTATTCATAAATTTCAAATCCTAAGGAAAGTGGATCCTAGAAGTTAAAGAAACTTCTTAGCTGTTCAATACATTTTTAATGTAAAAGTCATTCACATACTTAAAGGCAGAGTTCAGTGAAAAGAATGAAGATGCAAAATTAGAAAAACTTAGACAAAGGTAAACTGCTTTGCCTAAGAAAAGAGATAAGGAAAATATTGGGAGTTAGGAAGAGTCTGGAACAAGAAGCTAGAAACTGGAGGCTAAGGAGAGCAACCCTATAGATAAAAGAGTTGATGGACTTTTTTGGATGAAATTGCTGTTTACTTGAATAGTAAAACACTCTTCCACTCTGTCCTAAAATTTATATTTCTCACTACCCCACCTAGATGTATATTTTCTTGAGTCAGAGAAAGGAATAGATGTGCCACCATAGCTATTTTGGGGTTAAACTCCAAACTGCTTACTTTATTATACAGGACACTTTGCTCTCCTCCTCTCCCTTCTTCAAATCCTTGTCCGTGTATGTCCATATACAAATAGCTCCATCAAAAAGATTTCTGCAAAACTTAAAGCAACACGTACGAAGCAATACATACTACTCCTTGGAGCAAGGAGTGGTCAGTGGCTATTAGCATAACAACTTTTCCCTTCATCAAATAAACTTAAAACTCCCCAGCAATTAATGGTGCCTAGAAGGCAAGTAACTTTGGTTGGGTCTCTGGAGTTTTCACGTACAACATAACATCAAGCAACCCTAGAAAGTTGGTATTAGTCTCCCATTTTACAAATTTAGCTTAGGAAGGTTAAATAATAACCACAAGGCAATAAAGTAAAAAGTACACAAAACAGAAATCATATCCAGATGATACTGGAGCTCTGGCTTTTTTTTATATCTCTACAGCATATTATCTCCATACAAATCGTTTGGTCTTAGCAATGAACTATCTATATATATATATATTTTTAATGCTTTATTCCTGAGATCAACATATAACGAGCTTACTTTTGATCAGTGCTCCTGTGTTAAGAGCTTCAGGACAGATTGAAAGCTTTGCAGCATATTGTCCTTAGGAAAAAGATTCATAGGCATCCAAATTTTGTATAGCCTCAAAGAAACTCAAAAAGATGAAACATTCAACACACTTAATCCTTGTGCTCATGACATGCTTTGCACACAACATGATAATTTACATGAAACAGAATGTTTAATTTGGAAGTTTCAGCTGAGGCACTGAGATAGGATATGCACCAGAAACCAAAATACTTTTGCAGGGGAAAAAAAAAACATATGCAGATTTTCAAGACATTATCCAAAAACCAAGTCAAAGTCTGGTACCCATAAGGAGATATAAATAAAAGACTTTAAAAAGTAGAGTTGGGGAGGGGACTTTGAGAAAGATGAGGGTGCTGTAATATGAGCCCTAACCTATCAGACAACTAAGAAGAAAGAATAGAGAAGATTCTGCTCCTTCTCCTCAAGCCTAGAGGGAAGGATGCTTCAACGGAACCGCCTACACAGATATGGAAATGTGTCTTCTAACAGTTTAGAATACAAAGGTTGGTTGTCTCCTTAGGGAAAACTGAGGAGCTGCTTTGGTGGCAAAACAAAGGTGGATTGTTGCTGCACTTGAGAATGTGTTGCCCGTGCACGCAAATCCTACAAGAGTATTCATGCGGATTCGATGTCTACATCGGGAACCAGAAACCACCTACAAGGGTCCATAGAACTCTAATAGCAAGAGCCTATGTGTGAAGGACTGTTGCATTCAGGATCAGCTTTGCAGAGTGCAAGCTGTGCAGGTACTAGGACCCTGCACTCAGAAAGGTCCCATGTTTGATTTAATGCTCTGTGTTCTCAAATTCTTTTTTTCTTTAATTTTTTTTATTTATTTTTGAGACAGAGAGAGCTCAAGCAGGGGAGGGTCAGAGAGAGGGGGAGACACAGAATCCAAAGCAGGTGCCAGGCTCTGAGCTAGCTGTCAGCACAGAGTCAGACGTGGGGCCTGAACCCACAAACTATGAAATCATGACCTGAGCCAAAGCCGTAAGCTCAACCGACTGAGCCACCCAGGCACCCCGTCAAATTCTTAATAACTGTATTTTTGAACTAACATTTTAAAAGTCCATTAGGATAATGTGTGTCTATCATCCCTTACTGCTCCGTTTGCATGCAGCATCCCCAAGGAGCACAGAATTCTAGTGGACCCACGATGTCTAAGAATTCAGGGAGACTCAAAGTGAGTACAAGGTAAATGTGTTATGTCTGTAACTGAGTAAGCAGCAGTGACTGGCAGACCCCAGAAGCCACACTTTACATAAGATTTAGAACTTGCTTCAAACCCAAAAAGCAGGTAATGGCACTCCAAGAAGAACACATGACCAGGAAAATCCACATATCCTTTCTTAACTTCTTTTACTTCTCTGAATTAACTAACCACTCACACCAAAATGGTGACATGGAAAGAAAAAGACAGGAAAATTCATTGTTCCTTTTCCTTTCCATCCTCCCTCACTTATCAGCCAGTGCCAGGTAAAAAGTGTTAGTATAATGTACGTACATCAAGAAATAGAATAAAAACAGTTGAATTTGTTTTGTGAAATATTTCCACTGTTTTGTACATGTAGGTTCCAGCTACATAATACAAGCTATGTAATTTCAGGGATTTTGCATACAAGTTAAATATCCTTATATTTGGCTTGAAAACTGGTGTTATAAAATATAAAGATGAACAATAAAAGCCTGCTAATTTTCTTCTTGAAATGACATTAAATATCAAATAAAAACATCGTGACAAGAGAGATACTATGCACGCAAAGAAAAAGCTTTATATTTTAGGACTTTTAAAGACACCTTTTCCCTACTTTCTGAACAAGGGATGTTGCATTTTCTTTTACACTGAGCCCTGAAAATTGTAGCTGGTTCTGACTGCAGCAGTCACTAAAACTACCCTTTTCCCTCAACTAACTCCCTCCCTCACTGGACCTAAGAGTGGAGGGTGAAAACACAGTTAGCAAGCTCAAGGCAGGAAAGGAGCAGAAATATTAGTGGGGTTGAAGGAAAAGGTCTTTCCCATTCCAGTACAATGGTCCCGGCTGGGGAAGAAAAGAAAAGTTTATGATTAATGTTTTGATTATTGTTAGGAAGTGGACATTCTAGTGTTTGAACTGAGACTGGCATTGACCTAAAATGATTTTAGGATACAGTCTGTTACTAAACGTGAGCCAAAAGTAATAGAACCATCCCTTCATCCAAAGGGGACAAGAGATTATTCTATGAAATAAATTTAAAGGAGCAGTAGGGGACAAAAGTAGAGTTGCGTTTTTATCATATATTATGAGTCTTGCTTGCTCAATACCCCAGTACAAATGAAAAAGAAAGTTTGAAGAGGCCTGATCAGAGTTTTATCTCCAAAAACAGAAAGCTTTTCTTGGTTTAGAACACTTCAGCCACAGAAATTACATTGAAAATGATTAGACTCCAGAGCTGACTTTACTTCACAAATTACCCATATGTTCCAGCTCATGTTACAATTTCTTTGGGGAGCATTAAAATGATTTTTCAATTTTCTCACTCAATTTCTTCTATCTCTGCTGAAAATAAGATATGACATTGTATGATAATAGCAAGTCACTTTGAATTAGAACAACTTGACTTTTGTCTTGCAGTCAATCAAATGAAGATCAAATGTGGGGGTTTTTTCCCCCAAAGAAAAAACAAACTGTGGAAAATTCATAAAGAAGCACTTCTCATATTTTTAGAAATATAAAGGTTTGTTTTGAAATTCCTCTATTTTTAAACTTCTGTCACACTGATAAGCTGTGAATTTTAATTTATCACTTTACCACATCTTCAAAACAAGAAAAAAGCCAAGAAATTTATTCCAGAAAGATAAACACAATAAGGTTTCTGTTGCAATACATATCTTTAAAATGTAGGACTATAATTATTTCAAATAGTCCACCAAAATTAGCCCCTGCTGATCAACAGATTGTTTCTGTGATTTTTTTTCAACTGAATAGAATTTTTTGCAGAACATTCATGTATCAGAGCACAAAATGCTCTTAAAGTATTTTGAGAGAACTAATCAATACAAAAAAATTATATTAAGTGGAAATTCCAGAAATGAACATATATGCTACAAAGTTAAATGTTAGATTTCAAGCCAATAATAAATACATTATGGACTCAGGTTGTGCTAAAGGCTTTGCTGAGGAAGTAAAGATTCATGAATAAACAAAGGTGAACTTTATGAGATAAGTCTGTCACATGGTCTGTCTCTGAAATTACACAGAAGCAATGAAATAGCTCAAAATTCTAAGCCCATGAAGAGTTCTATATGGTTTCTTAATTGCTTTTCCCTTCTTATTCTTCATCATTCCTATATTGCAGAAACTTTCTGGAGGACATTTCACTAACCACTTAATGAGTGACTCTTATGGGCCAGGTATTATGTGAGGTGCTAAGAAACACAAAAACTAGTGAGTTCCAACTAGTATAGAGTTGCCAAATACAGAACTCCCAGTTAAATTTGAATTTCAGATAAAAAGAGTAATTTTTTAGTAAAAGTATATCCTAAATATTTCATGGGATATATTTTTCTTTTCCAAAACTGGCAACTCTAGATCAGTGGAACTGAGGGTTTGGATCCTGCACAGAATCGTTACTTGGGCTGAATTTTGACCCCATCTTCACCTCCACTGGCGCTTTCCCTTCACCCTCTTCTATGTTGGCCTATTTTGCCTGAAGTTGATCTTTTTTTCTATTTTGTAATTACATCTTTCTTTGATAAAATTTGTCTTCAAACAACTTCCATAAGTAATGATGTGTGAGAGGTAAAACATTCTGAGCTCTTACACGTTTGATAGTATCTTTATTCTGCATTCAAATTTGACTGACATTTAGTCTGAGTACAGAATTCTACATTAGGGATTATTTTTCATCAGAACTTTGGAGATATGGTTCCAATATCTTCTAGTATCCAGTTATGCTGATGAGAAGTCCAAGGCCACTCTGATTTTCATTCTTTTTGAGGGTGACTTATTCTGGTTTTCTTTTATGAAAGCATTTATGATCTCTTCACTCTTGATTGTATTTGTTTACTAGGACTCCAATAAAAAAAAATCCCACAGAGTGGGTAGTTTAAATAACAGAAATTTACTTTCTCACCATTCTGGATGTTAGAAGCCCAAGATCAAGGGGTCATCAGGTTTGTTTCTTTTTAAGCCTCTCTTCCTTACTTGCAGACAGTCACCCTCTCACATGAACATCACACTGTGTCTTAATCACTGCTTCTTATTAGGACACCAGTCCCAAGAGGGAGGTAAGATTGTGTGCTTAAATCCTATGTTACTTCATGCCACCAGTGAGAAATTGGACTCCACCAGTGAGAAATGTACTATATTTTCAGTTTCCCTGACTCTGAGCTATTATGGTTGGAGTAGAGCCAAGAAATGTAGCCTCATGTCCATGGAACAGTTATCCAAATTTACCTAGTGAAATCTGGTTTAATGAAGGGAAATTAGGGCAGGGAACAGGCACAGGCATGAGCAAGAATGGAATGATGGTTGATGAGTGAGGGAAGGAAAGAGAGATGAACAACTAAGGCAAAAATTATAGACAAATCATATGCAGGGAAATTATTTTATGAATAGGCTCAAAATATGCAGATCTAAGTATTTGTTTGCAAATGTTTACGGTCCTCATCTTAGAAATAAGATACTAATATATTGTTTTTCTCATTTCCATGGGTTTAGGACAATTGTTCTCAAAGTGTGGTCCTAGGCTATATCACCATTACCTAAGAACTTATTAAAAATTTAAGTTTCTAGAGGTTCTAAATACATAAAGCAAATATTAACAGATCTAAAGGGAGAAACAGGAAACCGTCCAATAAAAGTAGGGAACTGTAACACCACACTTTCAACAACTGATAGATCATCCAGACAGAAAGTAAAGAAACACTGGACTTGAACTAAACATTAGACCAAATAGACTTAACAGATATATAAAGGACATTCTATGCAACAGCAGCAGAATATACATTCTACCCAAATACATATGTATTCTCCAGGATAAATCATACATTAAACCATAAAACGAGCCTTAACAAATTAAACATTGAAATCAAATCAAGTACCTTTTCTAACCACAATTGTATGAAATAGGAATCAATAACAGGAAGAAAACTGGAAAATTACCAAATATGTAGAAATTAAACAACATACTCCTGAACAATCAGTGGGTCAAAAAAGGTATCAAAAGGGAAATAAAACAAAATCATGAAACAAATGAAAACAGAAACACAGCATACTGAAATACATGGAGTACAACAAAAGCAGTTATTAGACGGCAGTTTGTAACAATAAATAACTATATTAAGAAAAAACATAAGATCACAAATAAACAGCATAACTTAAGGAATCAGAAAAAGAAGGATAAACCAAGCCCAAAGTTACCAGGAGAAAATAACAAAGATCAGATCAGAAATGAATGAAATAGACAATAGAAAAAAAACCAACAAAACTAAGCTGTTTATTTTTATTTTTTTATGTTCATTTATTTTTGAGAGAGAGAGAGAGACAGACAGAGTATAAGTAAAAAAGGTACAGACAGGGAGACACAGAATTTGAAACAGGCTCCAGGCTCTGAGCTGTCAGTGCAGAATCTGATGTGGGGCTCGAACCCATGGACCACAAGATCATGACCTGAGGTGAAGTCAGATACTTAACTGACTGTGCCACCCAGGTGCCCCCAAAACTAAGCTGTTTTTTTTAAAGATAAAGTACATAAACTTTTACCCAGACTAAGAAAAGAACAAGATTCAAAAACAAAGGCAACAAAATCAAATAAATACATAAATTGGACTACATCAAACTAAAAAGTTTCTTCTATACAGCAAAGAAAACCATCAACAAAATGAAAAGGCAACCTACAGAACAGGAAAACATATTTGCATACCATATATTTAATAGGTTAATGTTTTAAATACGTAAAGAATTCTTACAACTCAATAACAAAACAACTAATATAACAATATTAAAATAAGCAAAGGACCTGAAATTAAGTATCTGAAGATAATTTATGACAGTGACCATTATGAGGATTATGTATAGATTTTGTACTATAAGAGTTAACTAAAGCTTTTATCAAAGGAAGAAAGTAGCTGAATAGGAACTCACTGAATAAAATTTTTTTAAAAAGTGATGTGGCTGCTAGAGTATGTTTTGCATGTAAAAATATGAGTCACACCCATGGAAAAAAAAAGTGTTGACTCTTATGAATGTTTCTACAGGGCCTACTGAGCTAAGAACATTTTTCTTCCTCTTCATTTGACTTCCTTCTTGGATGATTTCCTAGGAGTTCTGATTAGTAGATTCATTGCACTTTAGCAAAATATAGCAACTTCTTCCAAATCAGTTTTCTCAGCCAGAGGGGGCATCGGATCCCCAGAGAAGCTAGTTCAAAATACACAGCCATACCACAGCCCACCCTGAGATGTTTATCCTCAGACGGAGTCCCAGCTATGTGTACTTAGAATAAGTATTCCTCCGCATTAAGCTCCCCACATACCATACAAACGTAATCACAAACCACTGTTCTAGATGGCAGCTCGTTCCCCAGCAGAAGCATTCAAAGCAAGCATTTCCACATGAAACAACAGCATGGCCATTAAAAACCCAGGCTCTGGAGTCAAGTTGGGTTTGAACTCAGCCTCTTCTATGTGTGACCTTAGCCAATTCACTCTCTAATGCTACTGTTAACAGTATCAGCTACAAGTAACTTTAGGTATTTTCTATGTGCTAGGCACTCTGGTAACACTAAACATGTATTGACTTACAAACCAATGAGGTTGGTGCTATTATTATCTTGATTTTACAGATGAGGAAAGTGAGGCTTTAGAGAGAGAATACGTAACTATTAATTTGTTTAAAATCACAGAGCCAAACAGTAATGGAGCTGGAATAATATCCAAGGTCTCTAACTCTAGGGACCATGAACTTGGCTGCTTTGTTGTATTGACATTCAGAAATACAGAGTAAAAGAAAAAAACTCATGAAAAACACATAGAAAGAAATCAAAATGAAAACCTATGAGTTGGGTTAGCCTGGCACAGTTCTAGACCCAGAAAAACAGTAATGGTGGACAATGTCCAAAAGAAGGTAATGGGGTGGTTGCCCATAAAAGCATTTTATAAATACAAAGGGAGTCTCATTTTCCCAGCTCACACCACACAACTAACTCATTAAATGAAGAATGGCAGATGTCATTTCTACACTTAGCCTTTTTAATACACTTTGCCTGGAAACAGTGAATGGAAGTTCCAGTGTGACAGCTAGTTAGTAGGTCTAGAAAAAAAAACATCAAGTTCAAAACTGGAACAGGAAGATACAGAGCTCTGGGAGGGAAGTTTCCAGAGGGAATGAAAGAAAGAGAACCTAAACAAAACACGATAATTTAGCGAAGCTGAGGAGGAAACTGGAGAAAATAAATAAATAGGCTACTTTTGAAGATATGTACAAAAAACCTAGAGAGTTTTGATTTGTGTTCAACAATATTTACCCAATGATAATTTTGTGAATACAATTTATGGCTCTTAGTTTTTTGAATCTACCTACAAACCAATCACTGAAACAGAGTTTAACGATTACTGTGTTAGACTAGGTACCACTCTGAGAATAACACAGGACAGAAGATTATTGTCCTTCCTTGTGAAGAGTCTATAAATAAGCAGTCCGAGGGAGGTATGGTGCTACCCAACAGGAGAGATCCAGGATCCTTCCACCAAAACAGGGCTTCCATCTCAGGACCCACAATATCTGCTCAAGCACTAAACATAACTTCTACATTGCAGATAGCAGGAAGGAGGAAGATACAGAGAAAAATGCGGACTTTCCCTCTCGGGACACTTCTGGAAGTCCTACTGAACACTTCTGCTTATGTCCTGTTGTCCAAGCAGGTGACCACACCCAATCAAAAGGACCCTGGGAATGGTAGTTTCCATTCTGGACAGCCATTTGTCCAACTACAATACAGATTCTATTACTAAGGCAGAGGGAAGGATGGATGGTGGGTGACTGTATCACCTTTGCCACAGTTATCATTTTTAACAGTGTAAAAGAACACATAATAGAACTTAGAATATAAAAGTAGGGAAGGGAGATGAAGGGAAAAGTACAGGTAGCTACAAAATAAGGAGTTAAGGAATAGCATTTATGTTTACAAAAAAATTAAAAAAAGGAATTAAAAATACAGTAGTTACACAGCTATTGAGCAGGAAAAAAAAGAAGGCAGGTAATTAGTATAAGAAACTTAAATCATAAAACTCTTATGTTCCCACGGTTTGTGAGTTCAAGCTCCACATTAGGTTCTATGCTAACACCTTGGAGCCTGAAGCCTGCTTTGGATTCTGTGTCTCCCTCTCTGTCTCTCTCTCTCTCTCTCAAAAAATAAGCATTTAAAAAAGTACAGTAAATATCACTAATTTCAGAATTAAAAGCTTTAATTAGATTTATCCCATTTATGAACTCATTCTTCCCACAAAAAAGAAAAAAATTTAATCTAGCTACTATTCATATGCATAGAAGGGATAATGATATCTTTATTAATAAAAACTGAAAGTTGATGTTAAATTATACATAGAAAAGATAAAGTACCTTTTACCTCTAAGTTCCTTAAAAAATGCCACAAATCTTTTTCAAAATGTCCTTAAACATCTCTATCACACTTCATTTTCCAGTCAAAAGTTCTTTTCCATAGGGACTTACCATTTTGAAAAAAGTGTAAACCACTTTCTTTTAAAATCTGCTTTATTATTAATATAGAAAATATCAGAAAAGTATTCTCTAAGTTTTTTTTAACATAGTGTTATGTTTATATACATTTTAAGATACTTAAGTAAGTGACGTCACAGTGTTTCTTGTATTTGATTTCATATGTTTGGGAATTTCAGCCACATCATGGGTTAAATAGAGAATGTAACTACCATTTACCATTTAGTTTTTCAATAGGAAAATATGCTCTGAGTGCTGAACAGGTGATCTGTGAATAATTTGGAAACACAAACCTGTACTGCAAAGACTACTTGGACCCCTTGATTCATCTGATCGGTGAAATTCCAGGTTATAAGAATAGCTGAAGAGCTGAGGTCATGGTGATGGAGATGCAAACTGATAAATAAGATGACAACTAAGACCAGATGTGACTTTTTGTTGTTGTTGTGCTAAGAAAAATAGCATGCATTTCTGGAACAATGCCATGTTTGAAATTCTGCAGCTTTGTGTAATATCAGCAGAACAGGGCCTAATGTCAGCAATGTTTTCCAGGGCTGGCCATGTCTTGTGAAGGGAGGCGGGCAGCCTGCCAAAGAGAGTATTATATGCCAGGCAATGCAGTGTAAAGTCCTGAATCCTATCCTTCAACAGCATGGAACAAGCTTCAGTCATCTACATCTACAGCGATGGAAGGGGGCATTATCAATCTTCTTGGCCATTCAGCAAAGTTTATCAATTAATTATGAGTGATTGGCCTCTTGTTAAAATAATTTAGCAAATACCTTTTGTCCATCCAACAGAACTCCAAACTCCAAGCATGATTACTGAAATGCGTGAAAGTGGAAAATCACTCCGTAACATTTAATTTCACCAAAAAATAGTTGGAAGATATTGTTGCCAATTAAAATTAGCTTTGCGTTGCAGATGCCTAAAACTGAGAAATTTTGGGAAGCCCAGGGTACAGCAACAGAGCTCTGAGGGACTCTTACTTTACTAAGGATTACTCTTCTTGATTCATAAAACAGGTCAAACTTCGCTAAGTACAGCCATTCAAACTTGTTTACTCAGGAAAAGGATTTGTACTGAGCAGAAAAGAAGTAAGGAGAAGTTCCACACACAGCTACTCTTGGAAAGAAAAACTTTGTTATTCTTGGTTTCTTTTCATCACATGTTACTTTGTTCTCTTATAATTGATAGGAAGAAATTTGCTCTTCAGAACGACAAGGCTTCTTCAGAATTGCTGACTTCAGAATATCTCATGCCATCCTGTGACTGTTAGAACAAACATTTTAAGAAAGAGTGAGTTTTTTTCCTGAGTTAGTTTCTCTGAACTTTGGCTGTTTCTCTTTGGCATATTTATCCACAATTTAGCTGAAATGGTTCTGACTATATAGTGTAACACTGCTCTCAGAGCAAAGATGATCCTTAAAGAGACTATACATCTTAATGCATCCTACTCATGACTTTTTTCTTTTCAATAAATTCTACCCCCAACAGGGGGCTTCAACTCAAGACCCCAACATCAAGAGTCACATACTCAATGGACAGACAGAGCCAGCCAAGTGCCCCTCATCACTTTTTTCCTATGTTTTAATTCTACATTGCAATTCAGAATCTTATTTAAGTTCTCTGTAAACACACTGTTGTGCTTCAGCAGTCCTTTCTACAAGAGAGAAAAGACTGTCATGTTTTTAAAGAGAACTTCAGTCCTCCTTCCTTTCAAGGCAACATGTTTTCGATATTTGGGGTAGGTTTAGTTAATGATCCATCTAGTTTGCTTGTTCGTTTGTTTGTTTGTTTGTTTGTTGAGGGTTGCAGCACAAGTGAGCAAGGAGCAAAGAGAGAGAGAACCCCAGGAGCAGGAGGGAGAAACAGGAAAAGAAAAAAGTGGGTCTCCTCTGAAGCGGGGCTCATGTTCACCCCAAGCAGGATTCGAGCCCACCCAATGTGGGACTCAAACTCAAGAATCATGAGACTATGACCTGAGCCAGAGGCAGATACTTAACAACTGAGCCACCCAGACACCCTTATCCCTCTGGTTTATGTGAAGGAATCCATCTCCAAACTGCCTCACCCTCAGCTTGCTCTCTTAAATTTCAGAGATGCTTGTGTCTCCTTCCCAAATTTTCTTTAGTCAGCCACCTAAGGGAGTTGATCTAAAATATATTTTCAATGAGATCCAACATGCAGATGACCCCTCAGTGTAAAACACCGGCCACATTTCTCCTGAGCCCTAGTATCATAAAATTTTACTATCTGGACTCCTTGGATAATCCCAAAGATTCAAAACTATACTTTTTTCCCCTCACATTTTATAACCCCTCCTGTGAGATTTTCTCAATAAATGATACCTCTACTTCCTGAATTAGAAACGAGAATTACCCTAGTATTTTTCCCTTTCTCTCATTCTCCAAGCATCCAATTAATCTAATACGTCTTTTGGATTTGTTATATTAAAATGGCCCCAGCAGAGCCAAGCAGAAATACGGCATGAAGAGCTAAAGACCTCAATTCCATTGCCACATTCTCATGCCCTATATATAAGATTATCTATTTTCTTAAGCTTGGGGGGGGGAGGGTTTGTTTGTTTGTTTTGTGGCTGAAGCAGAGAAAGGAGATCAGCCTACAGGACTCAGGAGAGATAGTAAAGTAGTATGGAAATGGAAAGCAGTATATGGCATCAATTTCCCAACCAGTTCAAAGAGATTAGTCTGGGGCACCTGGGTGGCTCAGTCAGTTAAGTGCCCAACTTCAGCTCAGGTCATGGTCTCACAGTCTGTGAGTTCGAGCCCTGCATCAGGCTCTGTGTGGACAGCTCAGAACGTGGAGCCTGCTCCTGATTCTGTGTCTCCCTCTCTCTCTGCCCCTCCCCTGTTCACACTCTATCTCTCTCGCTTAAAAATTAAATAAACATTTAAAAAATTTAAAAAACAAAGAGGTTGGTCTGACTGTCTATAGCAAATGAGATGCAAGTAGAAGCCAAAAAGCCTTTTAATGAGGACAATTATAAGACTTTCCACAGTTCTGGCCCCATCACTTCACCCCTGCATGCCTGCATTTGCTTATTACCTGCCTTTCCTATATCTTCTAACACCCCTTCAACTGATCCTCCACAGAGCTACCAGAGTAGTCTTTCCAAAATATTCACAATTTCACTTCCCTGTTAATGAAACATCGAAATCTCCCCATAGCTATAAAGTGTTATGGCCAATTTGCTACCCTATTCTCCCTATCAGTTCCATGCTCTGGCTACATCAAACCAATAGTAGTTACCTGAATGTATCCTATCATTTCATTCCACCATGATGTCATATATGGCTCCCATCTTCCTCAGTTACCCTCCTTCTTACTAACACAACCAATATCCCAGTATTCACTTATTCTTTAAAATTACTCAGGCATTGCCCTCCAAGGAAAGCCTTTCTTGGCCCTTAGAATGATTTATATATTCATTGTCTGTATTCCCAAAGCACTCTACATATACCTCTGCCACACTCATCACTGTTGGAAGGTCTTTGAGGAAGTATTAGTCATCTTTATTTTATCACTTTACAGTCTGGCACATAATAGATATACAATAAATTTTTCTGTATAAACAATATAACATTTTTTTCATGGAAACGTATTTTCCTGGTTCCAAACAAATTGGTATACAAATATATTTTGTGAACTCAATCTGTTCACAAGTTTTATAGGCTCTATTCTGGGAAATTGAAAGTTACTTAATATATCACACATGAATAATCAGTTGTCAAACAGAATACAATCAAATACAAATACAATAACTCCAAAACTGCATCAAGTAAAATTTAACTTTTATTAATTCAGCACCTTCTTCATATCTTGGAATGCCTCACAGGCATAATCACGAACACCAATTTCTATTGTATTGTAGATAAAAGATGCTTACATAATAATAAAGATTTTTAAACTTGATATTGGGACATTTGGTGTATTAACATTTATTGTTTTTGCCAGAATTAATTCTAAGTTGTATATTATGCCATTTATAAGGGACAGTCTTAGCTGTTGTCACTACCAAAGCAATACTTTGGAGAATTTTAAGACAGAAGGTATGAAGAGACCCAAGACTGAAACTCAAAATCAGTTGGAACTGCAATCAAAGTCACCTTTCTTTTGTGAAATTGTAATTTAGCTAAATATATTCACATGCTGTAAAATACATAGTAATTTCACAAAATGTGTGCAGAGCTAAACCCGCTAAAGGTGCATAACATATCCACTTGTTGACAATCATTTATTTAACCTAGTCGTGGGCAGGTGTTTAAATCATATTAGCATCAGGTCCAAAGGACAAAACCAGTTCTTTCTCTATCTTGTTAATTAACATCTTCTATTTTCAGAAATACCAGATACATATTTTTCCAAATAAACATAAGAGGGTTCTTCCTGAACATTGTCCTAGAAACATGTCTAGTAATAAATATGGTAATTATATAAAAACCTTTTATTTGAGTTTTTATGCCCCATGCACAATTAAGTAACTCTTTGTATTGTCTTGAAAAGCCTTTCACAATAAGCTATGTGTTATTATTATATGTATGAAAATGAAGCTATTGAGCTGCCACCAGTGTTACTTGCATTTTGAGCTTTTGTTTTATTTCAAACTGTGATAATAACATTTTTTCTTAGTCACCCTTTTTTTTTTTTTATCAGCAGCAAGTAGATGTGAGATGGCCATCTGGAATTCTAGCATTGTCTGTAGCCCCATAATAGAGATTTATTCTACATAATGTAATGGGATTGGGGAAGACAGAACTGATGGCCTTGACTTCAACCTAATGAGTAGTGGACTTCAACCAGCAATGATAGCCTATCTTAAAAATACATAACTCAGCAAAGCAAATTATGCATTCAAAGTGAAAATGGACAGATGCTTCCAGTCATATCAATATCATTATCATAGTTATTTTTACTTAAAACTGAAATTTCCTATCACTAGTCATCAGCAAACACTAACATTTTCTAAAAGAGCTTAAGGAAAAAAAAACCCATTAAATATTAGCACATACATCAGTCCCCCCTCATCCATGGGCGATATTTTCCAAGACTCCCAGTGGATGCCTAAAACCATGCACAGTACTAATCCTTACATATATGGATTTTTTTATTATACATACATACCTATGACAAAGTTTAATTTATAAATCAGGCACAGTAAGAGATTAACAATAGTAATTCATAGTAAAATAGAACAATTATAATAATATGATAATAAAAATTAAGTGGTTGTAGTCTCCCTGTCTCTCAAAATATCTTACATACTGTACTCACTCTTCTTCTTGCAATGATGTGAGATGATATAATGCCTACCTGAGTAGATGAAGTATGGTGTATGACATAAGCATTGTAACTAGCCATAGGCTACTATTGGCTTTGTGACAATAGGTCAGAAGAAGGATCATTTGCTTTCAGTTAGTGGTTACCCGCGGGTAACTCAAACAGCAGAAACCAAAACCGTGGATAAGGAGAAACTACTGTACTTCGGTGTGAATACTAGTCCTTTGATACATATGAAATATGAAATTTTAGATGATGGTATTTGTCACCAGCTAGCATTATGCCCTACCTTTTCAGACTGTTTTCCCCAAATGATAAACCTTTTTCACACTCCAAAATTTTTTTATTGTCACTTCTCCATGAAATGGGCCCTATTATTTTTAGCACTGCCTAGATTAAATTCTCTTTGATGTATATTTCAAGCTTCCCCTTTGACTAGCTCAGTGTTATAGACCTCACTAAATCCTTATTCAAATGGCAGGCACGACACTGTTCCCTTCTCTAATCACAGCAGCATCCCCTACCAGAAGCTATTCTGAGGCTCTTGGAAAAAAAAAATTCATGTTTAATCTATGAGGAGAATTTAAGGTGGCAGGATTTTATTTCTCTAATGTATATACATGTGTAAAATATACAAGAAGCATAAGAAAGTGCTGTTTGAAGCTGTTTTGTTTTGTTACAAAAACAATGTATAGATCTAAGTACCGAATTATAATTATTCTGGCTTAATTTGACTACTGCAGGACTTGGATTGTAATATCTAAGGAACTCCTACAAAATGAAGTTCAAATGAAGGACTCAGATCTCAGACAAAGACAAATTGGGAGGTAATGAAGTAGACAAATTGACAAGAGTACTCCAGCCTTTGTTTTACCTATCAACAGAAGGACATTTATTTATTTAACTTGCTATTTGCAAAGTCAACATTATGAGCGAAAATCAAATACCTATAAAACTGTGCAGAAGGGATGGTCATCCAAACAAGAAAAAATAGAAGCACATAAGCCCCGAAGAGTTTGGATAATTGTCAAACTTATGTGTTCATATATAGTTGATGATAAAAGCTGTTTTATGAATATATATTTTAAAAAGTTAAAATTCTCTTCACATTACATCTTATTTACAAATGAAAAATTAGTATTTCCAGTAGAGGTCCAACTTTTACTCAGGCATATCTCTAATTAATCAAATACTTACTTTTCAACTAAACAATATAAATCAAGCACCCAACTATTTCAAGGTCCAACAATAGATACCCAAGGAAGGATGTGTAAGATAATAGAGACCTCTCTCTTGTATAGTGCCTATGAACTATATAATAATATGTAGACACTAATAACATATTATATATGTTATGTAATAATATAACAGTCACTAATTTAGTTATTGTTTAATGGGTGAACAGGACATGTACATCAATGTAAGTCACGGCAGAACAATAGAAGCCCAAATGGAAGTATCAAGCACTACAAGAGCCAAAGCTGAGAGAAATTTCAATGGATTAGGGAAGTGTTAGGACTTTCCTGAAGGGAAGAGTAATTGAGGTGTACCTTAAAAAGTCTACTATGAATTATACAAGGAGACATAAGGAGTCTAAGATATAAGGGAGACAAAATAAGAAGAAAAGCATTGAAATAATATAAGATATGGAGAGGACAATAAGTAGCAGTCCAGTTTGGTTGAACTATAGAGTTCAAGAGAAAAGAATGAGAAATTGAGTTGGAAAGAAGTAGGCCAAGGTAATTTCATGGGACTGAAAGAAGAAATTTGTAGTATATCCTAGAAGAATAGAATTTATGGTTGAAAGCAACAGTAGAGCCATCTAGAACAGGCTGCTGATTTTTTAGTGGAAAAAATAGAGGCCCAGACAAGTTATATGAATTTCCCAAGGCTGCCTTGCTAAGTAGTGGCAGAGATTTGAATCAGTCTACAGACCCGCAATCTTTCCACTCTTCTGCTTCTGAGCAGAGGAGAGACCTGTTCAGAAATGCATTATGCAAAGATCACCCTGGCAGCATCTAAAGAATAGGTGGAAAATGAGAAAGAAAATAAGCAGGGATTCTATTTAGAAGACTTAATAGATGAGTCTAGGTAGGGGATAATGAGGTCCTGAACTAAAGTGAGAGTAATGGAAAACAGCAGACAAGTTTTAGTAGCATTTCTCAAGCCGCTAGTTCTGTGGAATATTAATAAATAATGCGAGTTGAAAAAAGGTGGTTCTTGTTCACTTAGTTTGGGAAATGCTAGCTTAAGATAAACAAATGTCTTTACTGCAAGGTTTGTAAGAGTCTTTACTATCCTAATGTGGATTAAGAATCTCCCAGAGGGAGATAGAGAAAACATCATTGTCCAAAATGTTTTAAACTGATCATTTTTTTTAATGAAACAACTAGCAAAATGGTTTTTCATTTTAAAAAAAAGTTGTGAAACACCTTTTATGACATGATAAATGTAAAAGGTTTTGTGAGTGATTGAACCAATTTTAAAAAATGGTTAGGGGGCACCTGGCTGTCTCAGTCAATAGAGCATGCAACTCTTGATCTCAGGATTTTGAGTTCAAGCCCCACTCTGGGTGTAGAGCTTACTTTTAAAAAGAGAACAAAATTAAAAATAAGAAGAAAAAGTCAAAGTTGACTCTTGAGCTTCGCAAGTTTAGGTGCAAGAAAGAGTTGGTTTGTTTCAACACCTCAATTATCAGTATCAGTATCAATTACAAGAATCTAGTTGGTGTGCTAGCCAAAATCTCTCATTAAGCCATTCCAACCAGTTGGAAGGTATTTCTTAAAATGTTTGAGAAAACATGGTTGTTTCCTAAATCAATAAATGTTTTTAAGCCCAGAAAGATGTAAAATTAAGTATAAAAGTGTTGAAAAGAGGTAATACTTTAGTATTAACATTTGTTTGCACCTTGGTATTATATATACATGTATCATTTAAGAACATTTGGCCTATCCAAATAATAACTCAGCCTATAATTCCAATTTAAAATATATAGTTAAATGATTGATTTTTATTCAGTTTTTATTGAGGTATGATTGACAAATAAAAATTGTATTTATTTAGGTAGTACAACATGAATTTTTTAAAGATGAACTTGAATAATTGGAGATTTGGACTGGTGATTTTAACTAGCATCTTACTATTAAGAGAAATTAAATTTCACTATAATAATAAGTTTATTCTTTTTTTCATATTTATAAGAATAAATTAAGAGCCTAGGAAGATTTTGTTTACAAAAAAGATCATTATAATATTTATGAGACCAATCAAACATATTAAATTTATAAATACAGGTTGAAATGTTTAAGTGAGTTTAATTTGCTATAAACTCTGTAAATGATTTCAAATAATTAATCAAAGACACCTTGAAAATAACAGTTAAGGGGTGCCTGGGTGGCTCAGTTGGTTGAGTATCCGACTTTGGCTCAGGTCATGATTTTACAGCTTGTGGGTTCAAGTCCCACATCTGGCTCTGTGCTGACAGCTCAGAGCCTGGAGCCTGCTTCAAATTCTGTGTCTCCCCTCTCTCTGCCCCTCCCACACTTGTACATTATCTCTCTCTCAAAAATAAATAAAACAGTAAAAAAAATTTTTTTAAGTGTCAGTTAAAATTAGCTTAACTTACAAACAATAATGTTTATAAAATGAGCCTGTAAACTAAAGGAAGAACTACTGTTTCATATGTTGTTATTTGACTTTTCTTTTGTAACTTCTCAATACATTGAATAATAATTTTAAATATCAAAGATACTCTGAGTAGGATTTTTTTCTGCAAAGAAAAGTCTCCCCTTGACACAGTAAAACCTCTCCTTTGACACAATCTCAAAGAAGTCACTGGTGATTGATTGGTAGATCACAGAGACCTTTGAGAGATCAAGCTGTACATATTGGTGTGAGCAGAAGGCAGGAGTTCTAGTGGTGAAGATATCTTAGCTCATAGTCCCGTAATCCATTTTCAATACCAGCAGTGAAGCATCTTCAAATTTCTCTCTCTTAATTTCTCCCTCTCTCTTTCATTTTTTAAGAATCCTTGTGTTACGTTGAGCCTATCCAGGTAATCCTGGATTTCTCCATCTCAAAATCCTTAATTCAATCATATATATATGTGTGTGTGTGTGTGTGTGTGTGTGTGTGTGTGTGATCCTTTTTGTCATATGATGTTATATAGTCACAAATTCCAGGGATTAGGACATGGACATCTTTGTGGAGGTCGTTATCACATTATTATTCAAAACATTTCACCTGCAGGGACCTGGATGGCTCAGTCAGTTAAGTGTCCAACTCTTGATTTTGGCTCAGGTCATGATCTCCGGGTTCATGAGATTGAGCCCCACATCAGATCAGACTCCATGCTGATGGCACAGAGCCTGCTTGAGATTCTTTCTCTCTCTTTCAAAATAAACAAACCTAAAAAAATATTTCAGGGGCGCCTTGGTGGCTCAGTCAGTTAGGTGGCCGACTTCATGTCATGATCTCACAGTTCCTGGGTTCAAGCCCAGCGTCAGGCTCTGTGCTGACAGCTCAGACCCTGGACCCTGTTTCAAATTCTGTGTCTCCCTCTCTCTCTGCCCCTCCTTCACTCATGCTCTGTCTCTCTCTGTCTCAAAAATAAACTATAAAAAAAATATTTCAGGGGTGCCTCTCTTCTCTTTCTGCTTCTCTCTCTCTAAATGAATAAAACAAACTTAAAAAAAACATTTATCTCTCTCTGTCCCTCCCTTGCTCACACTCTATGTCTCTCTTTCAAAAATAAATAAATTTTTAAAATTATTTTATAAAAAAACATTTCACAACTAAAGGAAAAGGATGGTCTATGGTACTGTGACAAAAAGTTTGTGGAAGGTGTTTTGGTAGGCAAAGAGAAAAAGGAGTTAAGAAGAAGGGAGAAAAATTAAGAAGAAAATATTAAGAAGTAGGTCACAGAGGGTCCAGAGGGAGGGTCACCCTTAGAAAAGAAGGATGGCGGTTCTTTCCTGGGCCAGGAGCAGAAAACAAGAGGAAGAGTAAAGATGTCAATAGATTTGGGTGGAGAAAAGGTAGATTAGAGGACTTCATTTCAATGATTCAACTCTTTTGAGTAAAAGTGACTTCAGCCACAGTGAGCAAAGAAATTTAAAATTCCAGTTAATGTCCCTCAGCTGATCCCTACCAACCACCCACTTCCCTGCAAATCACTAAATCACTATTATTATTTTGATTTAAATTCTTCCAGTCCCCCCTGCACTGATTTTACTGAACTTTTGTATATATTTACCTAAATGTGAAACAGTATAGTGTTTACAAGACTCCGAATTCAAACTGCCTAGGTTTCCATCCACATTGTACCATTTTATAGCGTATCTTGAATTGTATCTCAATATGGGCTATATCTTGAATTGTATCTTAAGAATTGTCTTGGGACACCTGGGGAGCTCAGTCGGTTGAGCATCTGACTATTCATTTCAGCTCAGGTCGTGATCCCAGGGTCATGGAATCACTCTCTGTGTTACGCTCGGTGCTGAGGATAAAGCCTCTGCTTGAGATTCTCTCTCTCTGCTCCTCTCCTACTCACCCGCATGCATGTGCACACACACAAACACACACACACACACACACACACACACACTAAGATAAATTTTTTTAATTTTAAGAATAAAAAGATTGTTTCTGTGGCTCAGAACCCCTCTATAAAAAAGAAATAATAATAGCACACATATCATAGGGTTCTTGTGAAGATTAAATGTTTTAGTAAATGTAAAATGCTTAGTTCAGTGCCTGACACAGTGGGGAAAGGACTAAAGTAAATATTAGTGCTCATTATTATTTTTTCACGGATTAATATATTGATATCAAATATTTACATTTACTTGTAAAGTTCAAATTTGAGATGATTTATGGACATTTCTTTATAATTTTTTAAAATCTATATACATAGCTTCAATACAGTAGACTAAGTACCTTGACCCACACTGCACTGAAAACTCATATAATTCTGGACAAAATATGTTTAAATCTTATTAAATGCATCTATAAGCTGGCAAGAAAATGAGGAATACACAACTAAAAAAACTTAATGAAGCTGAAACTCAGAGGGGAAAAATAGATTCTGAGGCTGGTTTTAGCCTTGAATCCATTTGCCAAACCAGGTAAATCTGAGTTTTCCTTTTCACAACTTTGAGGGCCAGAGAAATAAGCCAAAGATGAAACTTCTAATAAAAGACCCTAGGCCAGTAAAACTGGGATCCCAGAAGACAATAATCTCAATCTAGGGATAGTTTTGTAATAATCCCTGATCTTCACTGAGACTGGCAAAGAAAACTGCCTGTCTTCACATTTGTTCATAAGCACAAGCTAGCCTCCCTGCAGGTCTGAACCTAAATTCATACTACCTAAATGGGGCAGAAAGCTTCATGCCTATATTCTTAAATTTGCAACAACCCTATGTGTATATACACACACATTTTATTTAGCAGCTGTGCGATTAGGAATAACGAGGTATTTTACGGGCTTGATCAAATGAAAGTTTTGCAACTAAGGTTGACTGATAAGATTTTTTATAGAGCTTTAAAATTCTATTTTTTGTGTTCCTTTTTGGTAACCTCACTTCCCCATGAGCCCGGTTGTTTTCCTATCTTATGTCAAGTTTTCATTCACTTGCCAAATACGCACATATTGTCTGTTTTAAGCACCATCACAGAACCATCCAACAAAGAAGTTGAATAAGATAGACATAGTTACAGTTTTTTCTTCTTAAAATGTGAACTAAAAACATTTTTTTCTCCTACCCCTACTTAGAAAAGTATCAGAAATAATCATTTGAGATGATTAATTGAGGGAACTGCAAAGGGGTCTCAAGGAGGCAGACTCCTCTGGCTATGCCACATGAAAGATTCATTTCAAAAGTTTATCATTTAAGAATCCCCTGGCCATCTCAAGAAGCTTGAGATGCCTCAAGCCTTATTGAATAGGCTAAATAGTTCAGTATGATTTTGTTCCTGTTGACTTATTTCTCAAGACATAAGTCCATATAGTCATTTGCAGCCCCCATAGAAAGATCTGGAAAGATCTATGAATAGATCCAAAGCAATGGCTTCTTTGTAAGTGTAAGTTTCCTGGCAGTTCTTCCTTCTCTGTTGTCATTCTGTGGACTGCAGTATCTCTAAAAGGTTGCATGCTAGAGTCAAAGGGATCCAGTTGGGTTGGCATGATTCTTCCCATGGAACCATGAGCCAGTATGGTCGGCATAGCATAGATATCCTTCACCACTAGATGCTGAAACCATTTCTCAAGTAAGGCAGATTTTAAGGTAAGGGCTTCCCACCATCAGAAGGCAACCGATGTCTACCCTCACCTCGTATCAAGAGTGACCTGTCTTCTTATGCTAAAAATATGCAAATTGTACCTTCTGAATAAACATATTATAGGAATTTCTTCTTTTGTCTTTATGGGAGTAAATATTACATTTCCTGAGAAAACCTAGTTTTTTTCCCCTCAATAAAACAGGCTATTGACCCTTGCTCACAAAGAACTCTTGCCTTTGCTATGCTTAAAAAAAAAATGTCTTATATTTGAATGCTAAAGATCCCTTCCTTCCCCATGTGATAAGCATCTAGTCGTCTACATCAATCACTACTGATAAAGATTATGCATGAGTCTTCTACCAATCTATGTTCTGGGAAATGTTTACATACCAAAGAACTTGTCATCAGAAATCATTGTCTAAGGCAATTGCCACTTCTGTTTTGTACCCCATACATTTTCTCAATAAGTAAAGCTGACTCTCTGGTCAGTGCAGAGTTGCCTGCCTGGTGATCAGAAAGAAGCCAAGGCTCTCTCACTCCCTTTTCACTGACACCGTCCATCCTTCAGGGAGCCCTGGACCTGCTGGAGCTGGACTCCGGCAACTAGATACACACCCATCCCAGAAGAACTCTGACCTTAAGGGAATACTGCATGCAGATACTGGGAGGAAATGTGATTAAGTTGCAGCTTGAAGAAGAAGTGAATAAACAGAATCAGCTACAGACCTTTTGGGACATCTTCTAGAGTATGGGAAAACCCACATAGTGCTAAACAACCTTCCAAGATGCTAGCCATCTGCAATGGTTAATTTTATGTGACTATGTGCAATGTGACTAGGCTATGGTTTCCAGTTATTTACTCAAACACCTGGTGCTGTGAAGGTATTTTTTAGATGTGATTAACATTCAAATCAGCAAACTTGAGTAAAGCAGATTACTTTTCAGAATAAGAGTGGGCCTCATCCAATCAGTCAAAGGCCTTTTTTGTTGTTGTTGTTCAGGTAAATGCCTTTAAAGGAAACACGGGGATTTTCTGAAGAAGGAGGAATTTTTCTCAAGTCCACAACACAGAAACCCTGTCTGAGTTTTCAGTTGGTTGCCCTGTGGAATTCAAATTCAAGATTGCAACATCAGCTCTTACCTGAGTCTCCAATCTGCTGACCTGTCCTCCAGATTTCAAACTTGCCAGTCCCTAAATTCACTTGAATCAGTTCCTTAAAGGTCTCTCTCTCTCCACTCTCTCAAATACAATTCTATTTTACTCTTGGATACTTGGGTAAATTTATCCCTTAACCAAGCATATGTAGTTTTCTTTTTTTCTTCTTTAGATAAAGCTAGAAAAAAAATCTATATATAAGAAACATTGTCATTCTTGCAGCTTTAATATTTAAAGTGGATTTTAAATATATATTTCTTTGAGATTTCAAAAGTTAAGATTATTTAGATAGCACTGTTTTCAGACTTAAAATACATTTTTATCACAATTCTGTATAAATGAAGACACTGCTACATAAAATTAGAGATAAGTTATTTTCATCATATTTTCATTTAACTGATTTGTCAATTTGGAGGGGGAACAAAGAAACCTAAGCCAAAAGCTTAAAGTGGTCTTGGATTGTTAGTGGAAGCAGATATGCAAGTCAAAGATTCCTAGTATTCCAAGAAAAATGAGCAACTTACTGAACACTAAAGAAAACAAGGCACCAATGCTGCAAATCAGCAGACTTTCTAATATTTCAGATACTAGAACTAATAAGCACAGAATACAATGAGTATTAACATATTTAAATATCTAATATGCAGGCTTAAAAATATAAGGAAAAATACACTATAAAGAATAACCAAGATGATTTTACACAAACAAATAAAATCTCTAGATGTGGAAACAATAATAATTGACATTAAAAACTCAGTGAATAGCTTTAGCAACATATTAAGACACAAACAAAAGTGATAATCAGTGAACTTTAAAATGGATCTGAAAAAAAATGTATTAGAATGAAGCCAGGAGAGACACAAGATGGAATACATAAAAGATAGATTTAGACACCTGGAAAACTGTGTGAGAATTTTTAAGAAAAGTGTATAAGTTCTAGAAGAAGAGAAAGAATAAAGCAGAGTCATTTTTGAAAAGATAAAGTCTGAAAAGTGATTTAAAAAAAAAAAAGCGCATAAGTCCACAAAGTCAAGAAGTCCAATGATTCCCAACAGAACAAATAAAAGGAGATCTACACTTAGACCCATTATGGTGAAACTAGAACAGCAGAATATTTCTATGACATCTACTTTCTTAACTATTGCATCCTCTAGTGTTAGACTCATTGATAAATGAGTAACAGAAGATTATAATCAATGGAAACATCACACACTTGAAATCATGAGGATGGCATATTTCTTAAGAATGATGGATCTATTTGGAGCCTACATTCATGGATGTCTGAAATGAAGAATTGGATACTAACTTGACAGTAACTTGATAGGGTAGTAAAACTCTTGATTAAATTACTCTATATTGTTTGATGCCTTAGAATACTCAAACAAATCCAAACAGCTTAAATATACCATAAACGTTTTTGTTCTTAAACCTGACATTTGTGCCTTAGCACAAATATTTTGTTCTAAGTTCATTTCAAAAAAAAGTACTATGAGAAGATACGGTAGTCATGAGAGCTGCTCACAAATACTCTGACTTTCTCTCATTCCAGGCATATGGTGTGATTGCACTTCCCTGCCTCCTGGAAGTCAGTGTGGTCACAGGGCTTGCTTTGGTGAATAAAACATGAGAACTGACATGTGTTACTTATATGTGTAAGTATTTAAAAACTAGTTCAGGAGCACCTGGATGGCTAAGTTAAGAACTAGTTCATGTTTCACCATTACCTATAAGGACACAAGTCTAAACCAAAGAGACTCCATGACAGGCTTTAAGTTTCCCCTCTGAACTAGAAGGCCTAACTTTCAGTTTTCCCCAAAACTCAGGCAGTTACACATTGCCTAGAGCAAGAGAGACCACCTTCCCAACACCCAATCAGGAAAGGCCAGCTACCACTCTCCACATTCCTAAGGGTGAGGCCTGCAGATGGAAACCTTAGATAGGACCCTGCTACTAATGTTAAAATTAACCTGATAGTTGCCAAACAAGACCCTAGGCTCACCCTGTAATTGGTTGATTTTAAAGGTACTCTAAATATTGTGATTGGGTCCCGCCAAAAGTAACGAACACTCTAAACAATGTATGTGGTTAAAATTGCTGCCAATGCTGTTATATGATAATGATTGGATCACTGTACCTATGTCACAATTTCTTGTAACTCCCTCTTCCCAAGCCCCATATAAACCCTGCTCAGCCCTTGTTCAGGGCTCTCGGCACGGACCCACTGCACTGGTGAGGTCTGAGAGTCTGAGTTCAAACCCGTAATAAAGCCCTTTGCCTTTGCACACATGACTCGGTCTCTCTGGTGGTCTGCGATCATTGAGGATACTGTGTTCTGGGCACAACAACCTGTCTTTAACTTCTCCCATGACAATGTTCCAGATGTGCCTGCTCCTCAGTATAGGTTCCAGACAAAGCAGCACAAAGCCCCCAAAGATATATACTGTGAATAAGAAGTCAACCTTTGTGATTTGAAGCCCCTAACACTTAGAAGT
Source organism: Suricata suricatta (assembly GCF_006229205.1). NCBI lineage: Eukaryota > Metazoa > Chordata > Mammalia > Carnivora > Herpestidae > Suricata > Suricata suricatta. Next base: position 51,554,207 of record NC_043708.1, on the reverse strand, counting down.
TGTTTGTTGAATAAGTATGAGCTAGGCTTTCTTAATTAATGCAAAGACCTAAAGAGTTTCTACACTTCTATAAAACATTTGGCTAACTTGTACTGCTTAAATTCCAAATTGGGAGATCCAGATTACAGATCCAGAAACATTTTCTCAGTGGCACAAAATCACAGAATGTAGTGCCAGGCAAAGCTGGAGAACTGTCTTCTCAGGCGGTGTCTGAGATGAGAATAGTGCCTAATCTGGTTTAGGTTTCAGGCTGCCTAATGATAAGGCAGTATATTACGTAACCACAAAAACTCCCTCCCAGCCTTATGGTTTTAAATTTGTTAGTATAGTGCCACGAGTGGAAACAAACAGCTTATAGAGAAGAAACAATATGGTTCATATTCTGGGTTAGTCAGCAGTTTCTATATACAGTGACTTTTCAATGCTATTAAAGTAACATTGGTGGGATGACAGGGTGGCTAAGTCAGATAAGCATCTGATTCTTGATTTTGGCTCAGGTCATAATCTCTCAGTTGTGATACTGAGCCCGGATCAGGCTCTGTGCTGAGTGTGGAGCCTGCTTGCGAGTCATTCTCATTCTCATTCTCTCTCTCTTTCTCATCCCCCCGTCTCTTTCTCCCTCACTCTCTTTCTTCCCCACACTCTCTTTCCCCTCTCAAAATAAATAAACATTTAAAAAATTTTTTAAAATTTTAAAAATAACAGTGAGTTTTAACAGCCCTTTGTATAAATTTCTTGAAAAAACTAAGACCCCAGCAGCACTTATTAGGTACAAAGAGTAAGCTAATTTTTTAAAACTTTTCTTTCAATCAGAAACATATATTAAAACAAATAAAAACAACTGCTAATTCTTCTGCTAATATTGCTTTCATAGATCCTAGGTAGCTGGAAGAAGTGAATGAGTGATATTTGCAAACTGAGGTAACCTAGACAAATTATTGATTCCATAAGCATATGGACTCAAAGCAAAATATGAATAACAAATTATATAAATCTGCATTTCTTTGAAAAAGAATTTTAACAACTTGATTGTGTATAAAATAGTGTGTTATATGCCAAAATTATGAACATGATCAGAAGATAGATATTTAGCAATGTTTAATAAATAGGATGGGATGCCTGGGTGGCTCAATCAGCTAAGTGTCTGACTTAGACTCAGGTCATGATCTCATGGTCCATGGGTTCGAGCCCCACATTGGGCTCTGTGCTGATAGCCCAGAGCCTGGAGCCTGCTTCACATTCTGTGTCTCCCTCTCTGTCTGCTCCTCCCCCATTCACTCTCTGTCTCTCTCTCTCTCAAAATAAAATAAAGACATAAAAAAATTTTTTTAATAAATAGGGAAAAATCTATTTAAGATAAAGGGTATTTTTATCTCAAAAAAAGAGACATGTATTAAACACTAATGAAGTTCTGAGCACTAGCCTAGACTCCAAAGATACAAAGATAAATAAGAAATGGTCTCTGGGGGCTTGCAGACAGGGAGTAGTCACCTAAAAATCTAATTACAGGACAATGTGTTATGTGCTATCGTTGAGGGATAAATAAAGCTGTAAGTGATCACAGACAGGTAGGAAAATAAGGAACAAAGTATTTCAGAGAAAACTTCCAAGGAGAAAAAAAAAAATCTACACCATGAATTGTTACTAAAAATTTATATACATATGTACATATTTATACATATGCATAGTGAGAAAGAAAAAGATACATAATACATATGTGTGTATATACTGTCTTTAGATAATTTAAATGCATAATTCATGCCTTTATGTAAAATGAATGTGAAAATAAATTATATAGAGGCCAAGGGCAGGCTGCCCCAAGATGTGCCACTTTGGCATGCAGAGTTATTTTGACCTGAAAACAATCAAGATCCAAAAGACTCAGGAAGAAACTTTGATCTTCCCCCTACCTGCCTAAAAGAATTTACATATAGGACCCACTCCTAGAAGAGAATTATCACCATAGATAACTGCACAATATGAACTAGGCATGGTAGACAGGAAGTCTACCCTAGCAAAGTCTGTTAAAATTCCTCTCTATGTCTTACTGTTTCTGTATGGCCCACCAAACATTTGATTACCAAACATGTACTCTTTTTCATCTTTCTGTGAATTGTCTTCCTTCCCTTTGAAGTCACATACACCTATGCCTTTCTCCTTAGTTCAGGATGACATATATACCTCATTTTGCCTGTCTAACTTTGGAATCTCATGTCTGTGTGCTTTTTCTATAGGTGCGTAATTACATTTGATTTTCTTCTGTTAATCTCGCCAACTTTATTCTTAGACCAGCTAGAACAATCTTGAAGAGTAGAGTAAAATTTTTTCTCCCCAGCAATTGAATATTTTGGGATAGAAATAGTAAGGCATAACAAAATTAGGTTTATCAATTTTTAAAAGCCATCTTAAACATAGTGAACTCTTATCTTTGATAATTTAAAGAGAACTGCAGGCTCAAATAAGACCTTGAACTTACCTAAGGCAAGCTACCTTTAACCCCTGAACCTCAATTTGATGTGTGAATTAGAGACAACACCTACCTTGATGGACTGTTCTGAAGATTAGAAATAACAAAGCAGTTATAGATACCTTGCAAATAATTTGCCTTCGATCAACAGTAGCTCTTATGGTTGTAGTTTTATTTCTTATCATTAGAATTAAAAAGCTAAGCTGAACCTACACTGACCTTAAAACATGCTGTGGAAGTTATGCTTTTGAACTAAGCCCTGTTAGGACTTTGTCATATATCGCCTTTCTTTTTTCTTATAAAAGTACATCATAAACTTTACCCCCCAATGACAACAAAATTCAGTATCTGAGCTTTTTGATTATTTGAATTAAGAATGAACAAGAGTTTATAGGTTATAAGAAAATGAAAGGAAGAGAAACAGAACCATGATAAAGTGGAAAATGTATAAGGAAATGAAGGTTTTGAAGACATCTGGCAACCTCAGGCCTTGAATCAAAATATTCATGGAGCTATGGTTACTGCTGGAGGCTTCTTCCAGGCATAAAATATCACAATCATCTTTAACATTCCTTCTCTACTATACAAGCAAGGCAAATTACTCCATAGCTATATAAATGCCTGGGGTGGTTATTTTACCTCTCAGTTACATAAATTACTCAAAAACAATACCCATGTTTTCTAAATATGCAATACTTTAAACAGTAGGTACATACTATAATAAGAAATGAGAGCAGATATAAACTCCTCTAACAAGTTTTTATATGTATTCTTTTTTTTTTTGTAAAATAAGACTAGAATACAGAGATAAGAATAATTTCTCCTTAGTCTACCACTGCAGCTGATTAGGAAGTAAGATTTAGCAATTAGACAGCTAATGTTATACACAAAATAACATATGTACTTGGAAACTCAAATCTGTATTGCAAAGATATGTTAGGAGAAAATTCTCCATGGGTCTTTCATGATTCTGCACAACTTGCAGACAGAGGCACTGATAGCCTTCACTCCAGACTGTGTTTTTGAGGTTGTTTAAAAAGCCTTGGAAAATGGACATAGTGTCTCCCTTGGGAACAGAGGGCAGATTTATTTGCTGTCTAGTGTCATAATGTCTCTCTCTGGGGTAAAGATTGAGCAGTTTTGTTTGCAGGCCATTATAAAAGGTTGGAGTTCTATGAGCTCTGAGTTCCTCAGTTAGCACATCCACTATGTGATCATCATCCACCTGGACCACTCCACATTCTATCTATGGGAGTTAGGGAGCAAGAGGAACCCACAGGAACATGACACTTAGCCTGTTTGTTGGGCCATGAGCAATAGTTCTTTTTTGATCCAACTGGCTCATGTCAGCATCCATTAAACTGTGCCAGGCTTGATCCAGTTTTAGAATGACGTTGGAGGTCCAGAGCCAAGAGCCAAGAAAGAATTAGTGAGATGTCTTTGATGCAAAAAGATTTTGTTAAAGCATGGGGACAGGACCTTTGGGCAGAAAGGCAGGAGGACTTTCATATACTAAAGAGGACTCAATAGATACTAGAGGCCTAGCTATTGTCAAGCTAAGGTTGTTTTTCCCTCTAGCAGAGCATTAAGACAGTAGGAAGTTCCTAGAGAAATGTTATAGTCTATCTGCTTCAATTATTTGTCAATGAGCTTCAGGTTTTAAGGATATTTAATTTTATTTACATTTTCTTCTTGCCTTTGTTCCCTAAATTACTAGGGAGGGGAGGGTGACATTAGGGCTCCAGGAAATTGAGTCTATAGGTTTCTGGAGATAGCTTTTTTTTTTTTTGCAAATCACTGAGTAATTTGTAAACTGATGGAGATTCATGCCCTGCATATCTGTGATCAATATCAGTTAACCAGTTTTTTTCCCTTTCCTTTTGTTCTTGGGTGGCCAGGAATGCCTGAGGAAAATCACACATATCCCACCTGTGGGGGGGGGGGGGGTGTACTGAATGTTAACTTGTGCTTTGCTCTCAGCTTGCCTTTGGCTCCCTCAAGAGGCTCAATTATCAACTGTAAGATAAAGTCTCAGACCCCACTGTTCTTAACAAGGCATACCTTAAAAGTTAAATACTTGGTGAACTCTAAGCACACTTCAAAAGAATGGTGCTTTCAACTAAATAAATAGTTTTTAATGTTTTATTTATTTTTGAGAGAAAGAAAGAGCATGAGCAGGGGAGGCTCAGAGAGAGGAAGATACAGATTCCAAAACAGGCTCTCTGAGCTAGCTGTCAGAACAGAGTCTGATGCGAGATCATGACCTGAGCGGAAGTCAGAGGCTTAACCGACTGAGCCACTCAGATGCCCCATCAACTAAATAAATATTTATTGAGAATCTAGCATGTACAAGGCAGAGTGACTCAATTCTCAAATTCCCAACTTTATTGAAATCAATGTGGAGGTTGAGTGAGAATCTAGACATGAGCTTCTTTCAATAGATACCAAAGTTTTGAAGACTTCAGGAATCATGTAATAAAGTTCCACCAATTCAAATACGGTTGCCATGCAATGGGCTAAGTAGCGCAATTCTATTGTGTGTCTCACTGAACTTATAAATTCCAATATCCCATGGATCTTCAAGACGATGAGAGATAGAAGCACAAAAATGTTTACTTTTAGCCCAGAAAAATGACCTATAGCCTGCAGAGATCCAATAAGGATCAAATACATGCTGCCTGCTACATTCTTTAAAGGGTCTCATGACTGCCTGAACATCTCACCAACAGTTAATATCAAGCTGAATGATAAGCATTGGAAAAATCTTGCAAAAGTAATCTTATAAGTAGAAATTTGAAGAAGGTATTTATGATCTGACACAAGTCCTGCAAGTCTCCTCCTTTTTGACCACTAAGGATATAACCACCAGCTTGGTACAGCAAGAGTGAAGTTCTTTCTATCCATGGTCCCTGTCTCCATACTATAATAAAATCATCTTTTTTGCACTCAAAAATGTCTCAATAATTCTTTCTGGACCATCCATTTATGACTCCAAATTATAAGTGGCAAGTCTATGAATGCCTAAAGTCTAAATTGGCAATAGACATGAACTCTGATTTGCGAGATTAGAGGGAGGAAGCGGTGTCATACACTCTCAAATTTCATGTACGTCATCAAGCATTAAACCTATTATTATTACATCCAAGTCTTACTAAGCTTATCTAAGAACATGTACTTTTTTAAAAAAGAGAGAAATGCTTTAACTTTAAGTTCACAATAGTTAGAGGGACTATATAATTTATCACTCAACCAGAGACAATTTGAAGGCGAAAAAAGGGGCATAATTAATAATTATATTGAGACAACAGTCAGAAATCAGACTGACAGAGGCAAACGGACACATCACCAGGATGAAATACCAGCTACTGTTCCAAGAAGTTCAAAGAATCTATCCTTTTACAAAGCCCTTTGGAGTTTGGGAGGAAATGTTTTTCTATTCAAAGCTAGTTGCCAAGATTCTCACACTTTCAGGTTGGTAATAAACTTATAATTAGAGCAAAGCTAACCAAAATCTAACACATGCAAACAAGGGAGCTTTGCAAGCAATTTTTTCAAGTATTTTCTGAGACTGGCTCACTGCACGTATTACTTCTCACAGAGAGTTATTTTATTTTGAAATGACTTGCATGATTTCATTCAGTGTCATCCCTGCAGGGGACACAAACCACAGCTAGCAACAAGAGGAGTTGTAATGCTAATTCCCTAAATACCACACTGTTAATTAATCTCAGCGAATAATAGAGTTTCTAACACAAATTATTCTTATGTCATCCATTGCCTAAAGGTGTTTCTAATGATCTATATGAAATGTCAGAAGATATGCTTTAGTCACCATGTGACAGAGAATTTGGACAAACAAGCAGGGAAATCTGATTCATCTGAAGTCAGTGGCAGTGTAAGAACACGAGTCTGAACCTAACAGATGCCATGACTGGCTGTTTCCCCCTCTAAGCTAAAAGGTCTAAGGTCAGTCTCTTCGGAACCATTTGGCCATTTGACAGTCATACATTGCCCGGGGGTATCTAATCAGAAGAGCCCAGCTACCTCACCCCACATTCCTAAGGGTGAGGCCTGCAAATGGGAACTTTAGATAAGCCCCTGTTACCTAGTGTTAAAGTTAACCCTATAGTCACCAAACAAGACCCTGAACTCGCTCTGTAATTGGTTAATTTCAAAGATACCCTAAATGTTGTAATTGGGTCCCGCCAAAAGTAACGAACACTCTGAACAGT
>NC_043708.1:51529489-51547408 GCF_006229205.1 Suricata suricatta | reverse complement strand
GTACTAGAGAAAGGGGGGAATGAGAGGACCAAAAACCCAGGAGAAAAAGGAACCCCTCTAATCTGATGCAATAGCCAGAGCCTGTCGTTAATCTGATGCAATAGCCAGAGCCTGTCGCCATAACCCCCGCCCATTCTGCTTCTGTAATGATGCTTGGGGCGGGACCCAATCAATTGGCTCCACATGCTCTGACTTATACTTCCAATGCCCATTCTATAGCTGTAAAACGCCCCAAAATTTGTTTGCATCTGCCTATAAAAGAAATGTAAATCGCCAGCACGGGGCTCTCTGGTTCTCTCCGCTCCACTAGCTGGGAGGGAGCAGAGGCCCAGGTTCGAACCTGCAATAAACGACCCTTGCTTTTTGGCTTGGACTCTGGACTCTGGTGCGTCTTTCTTGGGGTCCCCCGCGATGCGGGCATAACAGTAGCTAGAACAAAAGCCTGTTAGAAAACTTGAAAGAGTTTCAATTTCCCAGGAGTTGTTTTCTCTTCCTAAAAAGCAACTGCAATGAAATCAGGATATGAAATTTCATTAAGAAGTGACTATAACGTACATTGAGTAGTGCAAAACAACTCTAGCCCATTTCTCTTCTATGCAAACTTCCAGAGAGATTTGATTTCCTATTTTTTAAGTCCAGGAATTCATGTTGGTGTTGGTGTCACCACTTGAGTAGTCTGAAGAAAAGGGTTTATACTATGAGATTTTCCCTGCTATCAAAAAGTAGAGTTCCTAAAAAAAAAAAAAAAAAGTAAAGAAAAACCTTTCATGGGCCCAAATGACATAAAGCAAAGAAATAATTACCATTAATTTATATGGAAAACTCTCTGGGCATTTCCAGACCCCAAAAAAAATAACTTTAGGCTTTTCTGATACCTTAGGGGCATCTTGCTAACAAATGCACAAAATATATTAAGATAAAACACAGATGCTCATAGACACAATTCAAAGCCATGGCAACTTGATGCTGAGATCCTGGGCGTCATCCCCGAGAAAGGGGCTGGGCGAGCCACTCACTGTTCAGAGTGCCCGTTGTCTCTATTACAGCATGATATAAAACTAATGCTAAATACTAGGGTCACCTTCCACCTTTTTCAATAGAAGTGAATCCTCTGCAGGTTTTTTTGGTTAGCAAAAGGAGGTCCTGATGTTCTTTCACAAAAATGAGTTAATGCAAAGTTTAGAAAAGTGGGAGATACTTGTACAATAAGCTTTAACAATTCAAACATTGCGGCTGTTGCTTCTCAGTTTACTTTCTTTTCCCAAGTTGCACATCACTGAACACATATGACCCATAGATTGAAACAGGCAACAGTGGATAAAATGCTTATATCCTCTTCATTTGGTTAAATGCTGCCGGAAAAGAACTCTACGTTTTTAGCATTCTTCCTTGACCTCGTTAATTCTAAAATATTGATTCATCCCAAGAAGATTCAGACTGGAGATTTATTTCTCTACTGAAAACCTTTCTATCTTTCAGGTTGCACATTTGTGATAAAGACTGTTCATTCCCTTCACTATCCATTACTCTTTTTCTTTCTTTTTTTTTTTTTTTTTTTAGTATTACCATTCCACGAATAGTAGGTAGGTACATCATTGTTTCCAAGCTAGACAGTATGTTCTCCAACTGCCTTGCAGCTAAGTTCGGTTCTGTGTTCTCCAGCATCCTTTGCGGCTAACAAACAGGATGACCTAAAGCAATGTGAAAGCTACTGAAGCCACTTCTTTTTCCCTTACTGCAGGCTGAAACTCAGATATGTGAGTGATGAACCAGCTTAGGAAATTCAGTGGAGCAGTGAATTAGAAGACTTTTAGAGAAAAGATCAGAGAAAATTTTTTATCTGTCAGAGAAAATTTTCCTAATTTCCTTAGGCCATTTTTATTTTGATCTTGCTTCAAGTAGATATATAGAATTCTAATCAATAAGATATTACAAACTAATTTATTTTAGGACTGTCCTCTTTATCAGTTATCTGAGATCACTTAAAAATTTGGATTATACACTGAAGATTATACACTGAAGAAATCATTCCAGGCCAAATCAGTTAGATATGGAATATGATAAAAAAAAATTGGTAGCTAGGATAACTCTCAGTATTCTTCTATGGAAAACTTTTTGTTAAATTGAAGGGTACAAGAACAAGAGAGAAGTATTTTGTTTTTCTATCTTAAAAAACACAGAATAAGTTATTTCACATTTCTAGATCTCTGAGGTTCTTTCCAAGATTAGTTTGATCAAAAATGGAAAGGTTGATGTACAAAATTACTTTGAATTTATAGGCCATGGATCTCTTCCAAATTGAAGATATCTACTCATTGTCTTCCTTCCCCAGTCAAAACAGAATGGAAACTATGTTGGTTTTTATTGTGTATTGACTATAAATAGCAGGAATTATATGAGTGAATCTGGTGTCTGAGAACACAATTTAGTCTCAACACAGAAAAATTATACCTCTTTTGTTTCTCCACATTTCCTTTCAAATGGAAGTGCAAGTTCTACTTCCTTTCACACCTCACAGGGATCAGACAAAAAGGCACACAAAATTTATTGATTCTCTCATTGTTTAAGTCTATCATGGCCAGTTACCCAATATGTATTTTACTTATAGTGGGTCCTTCCTCTTTTTTTCCCCTCAGGCTTTATTTTTCTGTACTACATTTGCATATTTTGTATATAACTCCAAGTAGTTACATATAATGAATTAGTGACATGTTGTTTCTGAGGATATGTCACTAACATACTAATGTAGGAGATCTTTTTAGCTTGTACCAGTTTGCCAATGTTCTATTGACCCTTCCAAATATCCACTTAAGATATGAGAAATTAATAAATTCTTTAATCAGAGAGGTTCTCCCTATTTGATTTTATGCTGAACAAAATTTCCAGCTAACAATACTTATAAATTTTTCTCCTATGTTGTAGAAAATTCATAGACTCCCCTCATTCTATCTTATTTTTTTAATCCAGTTAATTTCTTTAGCTTCTTCTACAGCTTTTTCATACACATTATCCCAAATGTTTTCAATGGTCTTAAGTATACAGTATACAGTTAGCCTATTTTCCTCCACAAAATTTTTACATACACAATCTTACTATCAATTTAGCTTATTTTATTTACAAAATCACTAATTTGAACATTCTTTAGTAATCCTTTTCAAAACAGCTTTACCTCATAGGTTTCCTTCTCATTACATATAGAACCTTCTAATGATTAAAGCACCAAGTCAGTATGTTCCTTAGGTTTGATCTTTACTCAACTTGTATTTCAAGACTGTAGAGGTCAATGCATTTGGAAATCCAAGTTTGTACTTAACATAAATGGTCTATGGGTAGGCTCTAAGCTTCCAGTGAGCCAAATGATTTAAATGATAGTGAGCTAATTAATATTCCATATATTTGTTTAAGGTTCTATCTCCTGAGGACTGTTAAGTATGGAAAGCCATCCCCCTCTAACTATTGAGATTATCAATATCAAGTGGCAAAGGGTCACATTAGGATACAGTGATATTTTGAGAAGTGGAACATTGACCAATTACAAGTCTTCTGATGAGGTAAAAGTTAAAACTTTTACTGTAGGATCTGGCAATGGTGATATAATGACTTCTGATCACAAAGCACAAATGAAACATTTATAAGGAAAAACAATTAATCATTGTGCCTTAGAGATTTTGTACAGAACAAGGCAATTTTAAAAAGTCTTTTATGTGCACTAAGTTTTTAAATGATTAACATTTTTCTTCTGTTTGACCTTAACTTATGTTGTGTGGCTAGGAGACAGAAGAGCATGAGTTCAAGTCCTGACTCTGTCATTAATTTACACCGTGACTTTTGGGTAAGACTTCTGACTTCTTCCAAACTTCCTTATTCATGAAATTAGGTAGTTTTATTAAATGATCTCTGGAGCAGCATTTAGCTTGGAACCCCTATGATCATGTCTTGTATAAATATCCTCTGATTTCTGATTACATGAAAATAGTATCCAGTTGGATTTAAAACATAAACAAATGTGGACATTTATATTTTTCTGTGCTATTGCTCTCAGTTTAATTATCAGGCCTATTTCTTATTTATGTCTTATTTCTTTGAGAAAGCTAAGGCTGGCTGTTAAATAGTTCTTCTAATTAGTATGAATGGTTGTAGCATTTAAAATCCTTGTCCGGCCTTTGATAAGATCAAAATTAGAGGGAAGAATATGCCTTGCTTGAACATATTAGCATGCAAATCGTGTAGTCTGAAAAGATGTGTTTAGGCTCTGAGAATAAAGCAGAAGCCAGCACATTCTGACAGCTGTGAGAAACACAAAAAATATTAATGGTGGCAGTTAGAGAGTCAGACAGAGAATAGCAATGCACAGGTGCATTTTCCCTAGTGCCTATATTTCTTTTTTAGTATTCATGATAAGTTTCCAATACCTTCATCTTTATACAGGAATTAGAAAACAGTTCAGACTTACTAGTTTGACTGAGCAATAGCCTAGGACAGCTAAAAGAACAGTGCCTAAAGGGGCATGTATACTTGTAATAAAACAGTCTTCTATGGTAATGCTTTAAATATCACTATAATGCCATTTTTATTTTCTAATAAAGTCATCATCATAACAGTTTTAGAGTTCTCTTAATTCTATTCTTAACATCTTATCTGAGTGATGTGAAAAACTCCATTAATTGCAAGCTATTCTATTGCCTCATTGGCCACTGTCTTTTAACATAAGTTTCCATTATTCATCTCTCAACATTTTGACTTTAAAGGTTAAAGTGCTACTTATGCTTTGGGATAATTATATGAAAGGAAAAAAAACTTTTAAGTCAATATAGAAACTCATCACTTCAGATTAGCAAAAAATATAGAAATGGCGTGAATTCTCACTTGAATATGTCTGAGCATATGATCACATTGAATCCCTCTGCACACTCCACAAAAATCCCAAACAAACCAGAAATAGATATTCTGAATACTCTGTTCTCAGAGTTATCAGGAGATATGATGCAATGTGCAGAAGGTAAGTTACTAATGATACTGTATATCTCTCAAGGTCACTGTCAATGAACAGTGTGAGTCATTTGGGTCTTGAATATCTATATAGATCTATTCCTTACGCTCAAACTTCTACTCAAATATTCGAAGAATAATGATGGAAACAGTGTTATGCTGCCATAGACACATAGATAGCAGACTTCAACCAAGCCATTGATGGAAATATTCTTTCCCCTACAAAATTAAGAACAAAATCTTAGATGTTAGTTTTCCTAAATTTATACTTCAGGAAAAACAGTTCTCAAATCACTTTTTTTTAATTAAAAAAAATTAATGTTTATTTGTTTTTGAGAGATAGAGTGTGTGAGTGGCAAACAAGTAGAGAACGAGGGAACACAGAATCCGAAACAGGCTCCAGGCTCCAATCTGACAGCTCAGAGCCCCACATAGGGCTTGAACTCAAATCACGAGATCATGCCCTGAACCGAAGTCAGACAGCCAATCGAGACACCCAGGTGCCCCTCAAATCACCTTTTATACTTGCAATCAAATGTCTTCGAATATGTATTTCTAAGAGTGCTTCTTTAGAATTTGTATTAAAACATGAATGAGTTAGAATATGTTCTAATTTTTAATTCTGTCCTTTGAAAATCATTACAGACAGGGCACCTGGATGGCTCTGTTGGTTAAGTGTCTGGCTTCAGCTCAGGTCATGATCTCACAGTGGATGCCAGCCCCACATTGGGCTCTCTACTGTCAGTGCAGAGCCCACTTCAGATCCTGTCTTCTTCTCTCTCAGACCCTCCCCTGCACACACATGCATGTTCTTTCTCTCCTTCTTTCTCTCTCTTTCTCTCTCTCCCAAAAATAAACATTAAAAAAAGAGAAAACATTACATGCTATCCAGAATATCCCACCTTGGGCTGAGTGGTATTCTAACAATAGCAAGATGGCCGGGACTGGCTGTGACTATGGTGGCCATTTAATACCTTTGGAGTCCATCATTCTTGAGATCAGGGGATTTTCCAACACTGGAGAAAAGAACGTATCTTCCTTAAAGACTTATTTTTTTCCTTGCTTCTTCTTTGAGACTGTGGTCCACCCTGCCACTCCTATTTCGCATTTCCCTTTCTATAACCATTATGTTCCTGAGGACCTTCTGAAAGCTCTTGCTTGTTTATAATGTAGGGATACAGGATGGTACAATTTTATCAAATTCCTAAATGCCAGATGTGATGTGTCAAATGAGACTTGAGATTGATTAGGAGACCATTAATGAGTACTCATACCCACACATACACAAACACACAATTAAAAAAAACAAAATTGTTTTCCGTCTGTTTAAATTGATTTTGAGTTCCAAGTTTCAAATGAGATAATGTGTGTTATATAGCAAACTGCATATTGGCAATCCATATTGGCAAGTTTTAAGCTCCATTCTTAGAAAAGCAGATATTAACTCATAAACTGAAGATTTTTCTTAGGTGTAAGACATTTTAATTCAGTTATATTTTTTAAATCTATGAATTTTTTTTCTATTTTTTAATGTTTATTTGTTCTTGAGAGAGAGAGAGAGAGAGAGAGAGAGAGAGAGAGAGAGAGAGAGAAAGAGAACATGAGCAGAGGAGTGGCAGAGAGAGAGGGAGACACAGAATCCAAAGCAGGCTCCAGGCTCTGACTGTCAGCATAGAGCCCAACACAGAGCTTGAATTCATGAAAACACAAGATCATGATCTGAGCCAAAGTCAAATGCCTAACTGACTGAGCCACCCAGGCACCCCTATGAATCTTTCTTTTTAGTGTTTCCAGTCTGAAATAGTATCTACCATTCTCACCTTCATGATGCAGTCATTTTTTGAGAGACAGAGAGAGCGAGCAGGGGAGTGAGGGACAGAGAGAGAGGGAGAGAGAGAAAGAACCCCACATGGAGCAAAGAGAAAGAAGGAAAGAGAGAGAGAGAGGCAGGGCTCAAACTCATGAACTGTGAGTTCATGACCTGAGCTGAAGTCACATGCTTAACCCACTGAGTCACCCAGGCATCCCTAACAGTCTTTTTTTTTTTCTTTTTAATTCTGCTAGAGTGGAGCTCAGGAGATTCATTATTTTTCTGATTTAAACCCAGTTTTGATGAGCTCATCCTCCTTCCCATGCACCCCAAACAATACACTTTTCAGGAATTTAAGCACAGATTTGTAAAGAATATTTTGCTGTATAGATTTTACTTGGGTTTACAGTGTATTGAACATTATCAAAATATATGTGATATGGAAAATGGATGACAGCTCTTCAGTATTTAAATTATTTGTACAATTAGAACTTGTTCCCCAACCACTGATCCCATGGTGGTACATTGTTAAGACAGTGTAACACATGGGTGGATCATACTGAACAGCCTTTTCCTTGAGGACCCATTCAAGTGCCCATTGTGGAGCTGCCATAGCCAGGAAGTCCCCGCCAGCAGCACCACAGGTGTTTGATTTCCTATGTTTCTCAGGAGCCATGGAATAAAATCTTAGTTTCTGCTTTGATTTTACCACAGCTGGATATCATATCCCCATTTGTCTTTTATCTAGACAAATAAAATCAGTTTCATTGCTCAGTGCCAAACTCTCTCCATGAAATGAAGACCCTCACTTTTCCAACAGGACGCAGAATTCATGGTGAGTCGTCTAAGGGAAGCGGCCCCCACAGCATTTTCTTTCCTTCCTGAAAGGCTGTACTTACTTCATTTTTAAAAAATCAGATCCGTAAGGTAAATGCTTTAAGGATTCTTTGGGCACTTAACTTTGGCAATTCTAAACACAAGCCAATTCCACTTCTCTAGCTAGTCTGACAATGTTTTGGAGATGTATTTAAAGATAACAAAATTAAAGTCAGTTTTACAGATAGTTATTGGGTGAGATTAGGTGTCTCTCAGGGAGAAAAGACTGGGTAGGAGGAAACTAAAGGCTTATGGATATAACATGTATCTATAATGGTAAACAGTGGATAAAATGTAGATGGCAATAATTTATTAATGGGAACAAAGTGTATAAAAATCCAGTCTGACTACAATGAGATATCACTATATGCCATTAGAACAGCTAAAATAAAAAATCGTGACAATTCCAAATGTTGGCAATAATGCAGAGAAACTAGACCTCTCATATATTCCTGGTGGGAATGTAAAATGGCACAGACATTCCAGAAAACATATGACAGTCTGTAATAGAGCTAAACATGCACTTACCATATGAAACAGCAATTGCACTCTTAGGCAATTATCCCAGAGAAATGAATCATACAATACATATAAACAAGTGTTCATAGCAGCTCTATTTTTAATAGCAAAAACTAGAAACAATCCAAATGTCCTTCAGTGGTTAAATAATTAAACTCTGGAACATTCATACAATGTAATATACTCAGCAATAAAAGGAATAAACTATTGATGCATGCAACAACCTGAACAGATCTCACATGCATTCTTCTTAGTGAAAAGATGTCAAAAGGTTACATACGATATGCTTATATTTATGTAACTTTTGTAAAACGAAACTATAGACATGGAGAATGGATTAGTGGTTACCAGGGGACAGGGACAGGGTTGGGATGGGGGGGTGAGTAGTGCAAACATAAAAGAGCAGCATGAAGGAGTTTGATTGTGGTGGTGGTTTCACAAATCTGTAGGTGGGATAATCTTGCATAGCACTCGACACAAACACACAAACACCTGCAAGTGCTGTAAAAAGTGGTGAAAGTGAACTGTGCAGAGCAGGTGGCAGTCTAGTTAACAATATTTTACCAATCTCAAGTATTTCCTAGTTTCTTTTTTAATATTTTTTAATGTTTTTTATTTATTTTTGAGAGATAAAGAGAGGCAGTGTGAGCAGGGGAGGCACAGAGAGAGAGGGAGACACAGAATCCGAAGCAGGCTCCTGGCTCTGAGCTAGCTGTCAGCACAGAACCCAACACGGGGCTCGAACCCATGAACCGTGAGATCATGACCTGAGCCAAAGTCAGACACTTAACCGACTGAGCCACCCAAGCACCCATCATTATTTCCTAATTTTGATAGTATACTACAGTTGTTTAAGATGTCACTATCGGAGGAAACGAGGTTAAGGGTGCAGGAACTCTATGAACTAATTTTACAACTTCCTGAAAGTTCATAATTATTTCAAAATAAAAAGTGAAAAAATTCAGATCTCTGCCTGTTTTTGTTTTAATGATGTGCATGCATCAAAGGTCTTTCTGCCTCTGGTGTGTAAATACTTACTATGTATGTTTTGGTCATTTACAAAGTATCTTGTCCTATTGTGGAGAATAACATTCACTTGTAATTCTATGAGAAAAAGACACTGGCTACAATGCCTAATTGAGACGTCAAACTAGCAGTTGGCAGAGAGGAGAGGAATAGGAGGATGGGCAAAACAGGTGAAGAGGACTGAGAGGTACAAACTTCCAGTTATGAAATACATGTCATGGAGATGAAAAGTATAGCATAGAGAATATTGTAATATTGTAATAATGTATGGTGATAGATGGTAACTACAGTTATTGTGGCGAGTATTCAATGATTAATGTATAAAACTGCTGAGTCACCATGTTGTGAATCTGAAACATATTGTATGTCAACTATATATTTCAATCATAAAAATTTTGAAGGGTGTTGGACTGAAATATAGGCAAGGCATCACACTGAAGAGAGGACAAGCAATACCCTTCACTGGGCTTACAGTGCTGGACCTCACATCTGTACTAGATTTGATCAATGGACAAAGAAACAGGCATGTGTACTCTCTTGTTCTAAAGGTAGTCAGTGGGACATGGAATAATATCCTGTATCTAGAAGTTGGTCTGTGCATGAAAATGAAACAAGAGCTTCACTGTCAACCCACACAGAAAAGTCAAGAAATAAGAAATACTTTAAAGCTAGCCAAGAGAAATGAGATCTTTAATGACCATTGCCAAAGTAGTTATTTTAGATTAAGGAAAAAAAAAAGTGGATTATCCTGAAAGCAGAAGCATGAAATAGCAAGGTAAGCTTAGGAACATTCCAATGGGCATGAACAAACAGAAGCCAAATAACAAGATGAACTAGGATTCAGTGTTTCCCTCTTCTGTTTGTGCAGTAAACACCTTAATAAGTTAGAAGCCCCATCAGACAAGATATTGAATTCAATCAACAACAGTTTCCTAATTATTTTGGCTCTGAGTATGTCTCCAGGGTTTTTAGATTGTTAAAAATCCAATAATTCCCTTCAGAGGCTGCACACCTGAAACTCCCCACCGGCTTCTTTTCGTCTAAGCAATCATGTGTCCCACCAACTAAGACAGGTATTGGTTATGTATGATGAACTATGGCTAATTTCTTTTTTACAAGCAAATAAATAATTTTGCGGCTCATTAGGCTGATCATTTTTCTGATTTGTTCGACCTTTGCTGTGCTTTTTTATCAGTTGGTTTTCTCAGACCTCATTTTCCCCCCACAAACCTCCAGTAATCAAATGAGTTGCTGGGCCTGTCAATCGGATGCCATGACCTGTTAAAATGGGATTCATCAGAAGAATTTCATTATGTTTTTGTTAGAACAGTTGTCAGAAATCTTTCATTCCTGTTCTCTAGGCTCACTGAGTGACAGGTGACTGAAGAAAGTGAAGCACTTATTAAGAGTTTTAAGTTGAGATGCCAGCTGAGCCAAAAGCTTCCTACATATAGTAGAATCCTTTGCATAAAGGATTTTCCTGTAGCTATTGTGGACAATTAAACTTGGGATCTTCTCCTCTTGAAAGATTATCTCCTGTGGGAGAGTATTTTCAGTTTAAATACCAAATGTGTGTTTGGGAAGTAGCAGGTCCCCGAGGAGGATTTAAGTTGTAAGTGGAAAACAGCATTTGCAAAAAGGATTTTAGTGTGATTGCTGTTTGCCTTACGAATAATCATTCACTGAGGCAATTAACCTGCAAAATAGAATTATGGGAAAGGGGAGGGGGTGAATCTTTACCAGATGCAAATCGTTTTCAGCATGTACTTTCCATGGTTGAACATAGTGACCAAACTGGTAATGTTCCCGTCAGTTTGACTAAATTGTAGAAAAGCTTCTTTTGGACAATGGACTGCTGACCTGCCTTTTCTTAGAACATTTACTTGATGAAACTTGCCATTGTAAATTCTATCTCTGCCCCATTGAGATGTACAGCTTCTATAACTCTGGAATGCTTTTCCCATTCCTTTGACAAGGGAGAAAGATAGGGCCCCAGTTGTCCAGTCTCTGTGGATGGATAGGAGCCTAAGTTTCCGAAGCACCAAGCAGCAAACACAGATGGCCTCACTGACCACCTAATATCCTCCAGGACTTTTCCCTTTAGCTCATCCCTGTCTTTTATTTAGCAGAGTTGAAGTCAGTCTCTCTTCCCTATTGCAACAGTCTTGAATAAAACCTTCCTTGAGTGTTTTAACTGGCTGGTACAGTATTTTACAACAGATCCCAGATAATTTCTTTGAATTTATTTTCAATCTTGACAAATTTGCCTGGATGTATCTTAAAAATGAAACAATTGTGCATATGATTCACCTATTTTGACCATTATAATTTATTAGATCACTTAAAAATATATAATACCAGAGTCAACTCTAGTGCTATAGTCTTCTTTCAGCATGTGTCTCTGTGGTGCTAGAGGTCAGTGGAACTCCCCTGGGGGTGACAGACCCTCCTTGCTGAGCTGGGTCAGCAAAACCGGTTGTGCCAGGTCCTTTCTTTCTATCCTTGACCTGATCTCTTACCTTTGATATTTGGTTGTATGTCTCATTACAGATTTGGTTTTGTCCTAAGAATAACCTTGTACTTTTCGCAGAGAGCATCTGCTGCTAATCAGTGGACTCAGGAGTCACTGGTTCCTGGTACACAAACACTGCCTAAGGCCCACAACACTAAGATGGTGATCTGGTTTACCTTCTGGAGTCAGGGTTACATTTCATTGTTTCAGAGAATAGCAGCGTCTGCTCATCTTGGGGACCCCGGGTCTTGGCTGATAATCACTAACTAGCTACATTTCCTTGGTGGGGTTATATTTGGTCAGTGAACCTTTAGATTATATGATGTAGTAAGCCACATCCTCATTAAACTGGGCATGGGTATACACAGCCCTCAGTCACAAAAGTCAGGAGGCACAAAGTTTTAGGTAAAAGGCAGTGGCTTCCAGTCATTCCAAGAGGTGTCTGATAAGTGTATTCTCACCAACTATGTTGATTAGAAGGTACTGTACCCTGGAATTAGATTGGACTGGCATGATTCTTCTTAAGTCCTATTTTTTTTGCTCATTTCCTCTTCCAGTCGCTGCCCTTGGCTATTGTTCCTGATTCTTTACTGGGCATTTGAAGGCTTCTGTTTTGATCCCTATAAAATAACTGTGGCTTTACTTCGTCATTCCATCCCTACCTCCTAAATTGAGTTGGACGTGTACTGAAACTTTCGCAGAATTGACCTAATATGCTTATTATTTTTACTACACCATCACTTAACTTAGAAAACCCTAGAGTTCAGCCATCTTGGAGGAGAGGAAGTTTAACTAATTTATGAAGATTTAAAAGGTGAGTCCCAGAACAAAGCCAGAAAAAATAGCTTCCAGCATTACTAAATAATATTAATACGCGAAATGATGCTTTGTTGTATTAATTGGGAAATAAATGCACATGTAGTAGGTAGAACATGACCTCTGACTACAAAATATGGTAACACAGTGACTGTTAATAACCAAATTATGGTACAGAGAGGCCTTATTGAACTGCTGCCCCATATCAGCCCCTTCCTACTACCTGCTATGAGACCCTCAGATATGAGACCCTCAGAAACCTACAGTCCAGTTTGTCAGTTGGTGAGAGCTTCCAGTTGACAGTGCCCATTATCATAATGCCAACATCCATGTCCAGGGTGGCATCTCCAAATGTCTCCTGTCCTTGGCATGCCAGAGAATCTCTGGGTCCTCTGTTGAGGTGGGAAGTCAAACTTCTTTCTGATGAGTGTCACACTTTTTCAAAAAAATCAAGGCCTAGATAAACAGGCCTTCTCTTAAACAGATACGGATGTGAGCCCCTTGGCTATGATTTTAGCAAATCTTATTTTTTTTAATGTTTTATTTATTTTTGACACAGAGAGATACAGAACATGAGAGGGGGAGGGGCAGAGAGAGAAGGAGACACAGAACCAGAAGCAGCTCCAGGCTCTGAGCGAGCCCGACGCGGGGCTCGAACCCACGAACGTGAGATCTGACCTGAGCCGTAGTCGGAGGCTTAACCGACTGAGCCACCCAGGCGCCCCACAAATCTTATTTTTTAAATGCCTCACTTGTTCCCAGTGGTCTTTATTCTTTCCTCTTTCCCAACTGCCCTCTCTGCATCACCATCCCCTTCATAAAGCAAATGCTTCCCAATTGTAAGATAAAGCTCTTGGGGAAACAAAATATATGCCAGGAGGGATATACAGCATGGAAGACAAAAGGTGGAGTATTGTGGTCTCCAGTAATACTTCACTAAGGCAAAATTGTCCTGATAAACTAACAAAATGGGATTCTGTACAATGTAAACCCTCACTTACTTTGAAGGCCTTTTCACTCTTATTTTCAACTCTCCTTGGTTGCCCTGTTCTCTTAGAGTTGACCTCTGCCAGGAGGCAAACTGAAAGCCACCACACAAAAGCTGTAGAAGAGGTGAGCATCAAGGAAATGGACTGACCTGGTCTTTGAAGTGAGGGGCACAGCATACCTTGAGATCAGGCTGTTAGTGGACGTTATTGACAGTACTTCTGCTGCTGGCTCTGCCCTGCAGAGAGAGGGGCCAATCAATTGGGGGGAAAGGCAGGAACAAGAAATCAAGGGGAGAAAACCAATACAGGCAGGGCATTTTGAATTATCTGTCTGAAGAAGGAGTCTCTCAAGGCAAAATTAAGCTTTTCTTTTTTCTTTTTTTTTTCCTGTGGGGGATCTTATTTGACATGCTTTGAATCAGGTTTTGTTTTGTTTCGTTTTGTTCTTTTTCTCTCCTGCTTATGAAGGGCGATTGTCAGAGAAGATGTTTGAGAATCTTATTCTCATAGGAGCTGGATGTGCATATAGTTAATCTGGTAACTTCAACCTGCACGCTGTTTTGCCTTGGTATTTCAGGATTTTGACACTTAGTGATAATTGAGGAAAGCCATATCCTTCTGTATGTTTTGCAAGGTCATTATGAATCCTTCATAAGGTCCTACGGTTATGAAAAATGCACACCGCACTTCAGAGAAATTCAACATAAAAAATATTTCCCCATCCATTGAAAATTCCCATTTTATACATTATGGTTGCAATTGTATCCTCATTTCTGAAATATAAGCATGACACCAACCAATTTTAATACATAAATGATTTCCAACATCAAAACTCATGAAATATTTTTTATATTATTAAACTCAAAAAATTAAGTTTTAATGGTGATAGAAATCATTTATAAGAGGTATTCTAAACAAAAATTTAAGATTGCTAGCAGTAATTGGTACCCAATTATATGCCCTGTATTGTTTGTATTTTAGACCAGTAACAAATGAAAATGTCTTTACTAGATTAGAAAGTAAACCATATTCTATGGTTAACAAGGTTGAAACCCATCTCGAATTTGAGGAATAGACAAATCAATTTGGTTTTAATTGTAACTGTGAATTGTTTTACCCCTGGTACCAATATCTAAATTATTTCCCTTTAAAATTTACACAGAAAAGTTTTAGGAAAGGCCTATATTTATAAATGATATGAGAGGCAATAGACCACAGTGATTTGGAAAATAGATTTTTTTTTTTTTGGTGGTGAAACAAAGAAATTTATTCAGTGAAGCCAGCACCAAGAAGACAGCAGACTAGTGTCCCAATGGCTATTTCCAAAGTGCTGAAAATATGTCTATAGGTTCATATAAAGAAAATGTAGGACAACAGTCAGTGGGTGCATGCAGCGGGGCAGTGAATGTCAGGTTGATCTTTGTCTTAGGGTCCATCATGCAAGGTCTTGCTGGAGTCTGGGCAGTTGTAATTATTTGAGGGGGTAGTTTCAGCTCCCATCACAGGATGCTTTGCCCACCTGGGATTCTCAACAGAGTTAAAAGGTAAGTTGAAAAAAAAATTAACTTTCTAGTATTTTCTAGTATAGACCAAGGTAAAAATGGAGGTAGTTGAAGTTAGAAGATAGACGTTTAGGGGTACCTGGGTGGCCCAGTCATTTAGGCATCCAGTTCTTGATTTCAGCTGAGGTCATGATCTCACAGTTCATGGATCTGAGCTCTGCATCAGGCTCTGTGCTGACCACATAGAAGCCTGCTTAGGATTCTCTCTCCCCCTCTCTTTGCCCTTCCCCCACATGTACTCTCTCTCTTAAAAATAAATAAACTTAAAAAAAAACATAGATTTTTAACTGACCTCAGATCTGGCTTGAAAATCTGGCTCCACAATTTATTAACTGTATAACACAAGTGAATTTTTCATATGTCTGAGTCTCAGTTTTCTTATTTGTAAATAACATTGATTTCAGTACAATTTTATAAGGGACAGGATGTTCTGTAAAGCACATACTAAGCAGTCATTAAATGATAGTTACTATTATTATTTATTTGAGAGAGAGAGAGAGAGAGAGAGCACTAGAAGGGAAGAGGGGGAAGGGGGAAAGAGAGAAAATCTTAAGCAGGCTCCAAGCTCAGTGTAGAGCCCAACCCAGGGCTTGATCCTATGACTGTTGGATAATGACTTGAGCTAAAATCAAGAGTCAGAAGCTCAATGACTGAGCCTCCCAGGTGCCTGGTACTTAATATTTTTATTATGATTATGCATATCAAAATCAGGTTTCTAACATGGGACATAAAATTATTTTATTAAATGTAATGTAAGATGCAAAATAAAACAAAGTAAAACCTCACTCCTTTGGAAATCTGAATAGTTGAGAGAAAAATAATTTTGATCTAAGAATAAACATTTATTGGGTCCTCACTATGTTCCAGGTGCTATGCATCACAAATTCTCCTCTTGGCTCCTTTGGGATCTTTGTTCACTAATTAACTTGATTTTTTTATAACTATTTCTCTCCACTGGCTCCTTCCTTTTGGCTTATGAAATAGTGCTCACATTGATGTGATTTGATGTGAGGTTCAAGAGCAAACAGTCAAAAAAGAATTCTTGAGACATTTGCAGTGCAAAAAAAAAAAAGTGGTTTTATTAAAGCACAGAGACAGGACAGAAAGTGCTGCCCTGGGATTATGAGGAGGAATTGACTGTATCCTTTGGAGTTGGAGGACACAAAGACAAAGGAAGTTTCCAAAAGGATTTTCATAAGCTAAAGAAGACTCATAGGATCCTCAGGGCCTGGCTATTGTCAAGCTAAGGTTGTTTTTTCCTCTAGGAAAGCATTAACATTAAGACAGATGAAGGTTTCTGAAGGAATGTCATATTCTGCCTATTTTAAGTATTTGTAAATGGGCTGCAAGTTATAGAAAAATTTAATTTCATATACATTTCCTTTTGCCTTTGTTCTCTACACCATTGCCCTCTGAACAATTTTCATCCTTAAATCTTTAATTTTGCTGAGAGTGTAAGGTCTTATCTTCTGTGACTTCTTCCTGCTGAATAGAAGTGTGGAGATGTTGCTATCTATGGGTCAACATTGGTCAGCTGAGGAACTTACATGTAGGGATTACCAAAGGCAGAGGCAGCCAATCCAAGGTAGACAAAATATATGTACCTCCTTGAATAGAAAGGATCATCAGTTGGCTTGAAGTTGTGGCAGTGAAGGAATCGTAGCATCAAGCAGGGAGACACTGGAAAAGACAATAAAATAGGGTTTATATTATTATTAGAAAAAGAAGCCCAATAAAAACAGCCTTTGATAGTTAACCAAAGTCTTCCTCCAGTCCAGGAGTTTAACCAATCACTAAAGGAAAGGGAGAGATTGTTTAAAGCACCAATTTGAGTATTAACAATCCAGGTACATTGTTATGATATCTGGAATAGGTATGCAACATTCTGTTTTTACGATAGCATGTGTTTCACCTTGTGCAGCAGTTAAAATATCTAATGCCACTTTGAGACTCATTTAAGGCCTTAATGGTATAGCAAGTGGTGTTAGCCATCAGATTCTGTGTTTTGTTTAGCAAGAAATCAGGTAATTAATAAGAGCCACCTTTATGGAAACAAAAAAAAATATGTTAACGGTTGGAGCAAATTTCAAACACAGTGCCTTGAGTCTTGAGTGGTTAAAATCTAATATCTACAAAGATGTGTTATTGATACGTTTTCTCTCTGTATGCAACCTCATTATTAATCAGAGATAGCCAAGTCGAGACTAATTCATTTGCAAAATAAGTCCAATTTTAATAAATTTGGTTTAATTATTTATATAAGCTCAGCAAGAATAGTGATTGATCATATATATATCTTTTAAAATCTGCTTTAACCAACAGAATGGGAAAAGATAGTGGCAAATGGCATATCAGATAAAGGGCTAGTACCCAAAATCTACAAGGAACTCACTAAACTCCACACCCAAAAAATGAATAATCAAGTGAAGAAATGGGCAGAAGACATGAATAAACACTTCTCCAAGGAGGACATCCAGATGGCCTACAGGCACATGAAACAATGCTCAACATCACTCATCATAGGGAAATGCAAATCAAAACCACATTGAGATACCACCTCACACCTGTCAGAGTGGCTAAAATGAACAAATCAAGAGACTATAGATGCTGGCGAGGGTGTGGAGAGATGGGCACCCTCCTACACTGTTGGTGGGAATGTAAACTGGTGCAGCTGCTCTGGAAAACAGTGTGGAGGTTCCTCAAAAAACTACCAATAGAATTCCCCTAGGACCCAGCAATAGCACTGCTAGGGATTTACCCAAAGGATACAGAAGTGTTGATGCATAGGAACAAATGTACCCCAATGTTCATAGCAGCACT
>NC_043708.1:51453767-51529389 GCF_006229205.1 Suricata suricatta | reverse complement strand
TATTACATGGCAATGAGAAAGAATGAAATCTGGCCATTTGTAGGAAAGTGGATGGACCTCGAAGGTGTCATGCTAAGCAAAATAAGTCAGGCAGAAAAGGACAGATACCATATGTTTGCACTCATGGGTCTAACAGGAGAAACCTAACAGAGGATCATAGCGAGGGGAAGGGGGAAAGAGTGTTGGGCAGAGAGAGGAACACAAATCATGAGAGACTATTGAATACTGAGAATGAACAGAGGGTTGGAGGGGTAGGGTAGCGGGGAAGGGGGTGATGATCATGGAGGGGGGCACTTGTGGGGAGAAGCACTGGGTGTTATATGGAAACCAATTTGACAATAAACTATTATAAAAAAATAAAGAACTCCCCATAATTGAAAAAAAATTTTAAAAACTAAAATCTGCTTTGCTGGAACTTTTAATAAGACATCTCTAGATTGAACTTTTAATAGCCTATCTAGGCCAGAAGTCAAGCCAAATATTTTCCATCAGACATATCTGTAATAACCTATAGATTTGGGTGAATTCCTCTTCTCAAGATTCCCAAAATACCCTGAGGTTCCTGCACCTGCCAGGAAAGGACGTTCTTTACTCACTAAGATTGCTGGGAACCCTGTAAACAAGGTATCAGGCCAGCATCTCCAAGGGTCTTTATTGGCTTACTGCTTCATAAAGTCAACCTTAGTTTCATAAAGCTCTATGATCAAATCTGAGTCCATGCATTGTAGAAGCTGCTACCAGGCAAACAGGTTTGAGCAATGGAATGTAGAAAAGGCCCATCAGTGATCCACTTCAAAATATCCATAGGCCCTAACTGACCAATGGGCTACTTACAACCTGGCTCACTTACAAAAAAAAAAAGGGAGAATTCCATACATTACCATAGCTCTTCATCTTTCCCCTTTAAAAACAGTCCCCACCCACTACACTTCTTTGCCTCTCCTCTTCTGTCCTGCATGCTGCCCCCTTGTGGTGTATTCGACAAACTTCTACTTCCTTTGTTCTGCCTCAGGTAAATCCTTTCACCCCCCCCAACCCACCAGCTTCCATCTGACCATCACACCCCACATCTGGGGGCCCCATCAGCTCGAGAGAAACACCATTTAGGCAACATATACATGTCTCTCAACTATGATATTTCAGTCAAAGGCCTTGGTAAAATAATCAATGTTTCCAATAGTGTCCTATTAAAAGGAAAATAGATTTTAATTGAACTAATGCAAAGAATTTTAATTGTCATGAAAATAAAGAACACCCACTGAGAGATTTGAGTTTTTTAATTTCACAGGGTTCTGGTAGAAAGAAAAGTTTCAAACTTTTAATTTATTAACAAAGGAATTTTTATCACATTTCTATATATCATGGGGTATCTTAATTTCCTTAATCTGGAAGAGCAAACATTGAAGAACTAGCAATGTTTCCAACAAGAGTCACAAAAACTATAATCATCTTCCTCAGTTCATTTTGTCCCATGTTGTGGATTCTTTGTTCGGTTTGAACGCAGCTTTTTAGTTAGTTCTAGAAATTCTTACCAATTTTAAGGATCCCAAAAAAACCTGTATTTGTCAAAAGACTTTTTATAAAGCTCACTGAAGATGAAACACATTTCACAAGATAATAAGAATAATAACTATAAAAGACAAAAGTCACAAAAATGGATATGGATCAAGATCTAATGAGAGGTCATAATACAATTGGCAAGGAAATCTGGTTATTTCTGCAACATATAACACTCCCATAATTCTATTAATATTAAAAATAATATTCTTGATAGAATATCAAGTGATAGCATTGTACGAAAACATAGTAAAACTTTAGAAATTGCATATAATCTCTAGAATAGTTATAGCATTTACCCAAAAATAACCTAAGGCATATTATTTAACAGTGCTTCCAGAGTAACAACAATACCAAATAAAAAGGCCTAATTAGGAGTGCCTGGGTGGTTCAGTCGGGTTGAGCTTCCAACTTCAGCTCAGGTCATGATCTCACAGCTTGTGAGTTCGAGCCCTGCGTCAGGCTCTATGCTGGCAGCTCAGAGCCTGGAGCTTGCTTCAAGTTTTGTGTCTCCCTCTCTCTCTCTCTGACTCTCACCTGTCATGCTCTCTCTCTTGTTTTTCAAAAATGAATAAACATTTAAAAAAAATAAAACACCTAATTAGTCAAAAAGACTTCATTCACAACTTAAACTTCCAGGAAGTTTATTTGAAAATCTCACAGAGTTATAAAGCACCTGTCTAAATAGGTTTACAAATCATTACAGAACTTAAAAAAAAATTATTTATTTAATCAAAGTTGCAATAAAAGATTCCAAAGGCAAATATGGAGGTTTAGATAGTTGTTAGCAAAACTTAGCTTCTTTAATATTGAGAAGTTTTAACTAAGTAATCAAAGGGCTGATAAAAACAACACATACAGGGTGCTGGGATGCTGGGAGCTGAAGTAAGGCAGGTTTGCAAGGCCTCCCACCATCACATGGTGACCAGCATCTACCCCCACTCAACCCCCACTCAATTTCTGCTTGAGCACAGACCCCCAAGGCACCTGACTGACTGATATCAGGAGTGACTTGCCTTCTTATGCTACAAATATGTGAATTGTACCTTATGAAAAAACTTGTTACAGTAGTTTCTTCTTAAGTGATTATAGGAGCAAATGTAACATTTCCTGAGAAAATCTGTTTTTCTTCCCCTGGAGAAAACAGGCTATTGACCTCTGCTCACAAAAGAACTAACTTTTGCCTTTTCTATGCTAAAAACATTGCCTTGTATTTGAGTGCTAAAGATCCCTTCCTTTCCCATGTGATAAGCATCTAGTCACCTACCTCAATCTCTATTGATAAAGATTATGTATGAGTCTTCTACCAGTCTATGTTCTGAGAAATTTTACAAACCAAAGAATTTGTCATCAGAAATCATTGTGTAAGGCAATTTCCACTTCTGTTTTGTACCCCATACATTTTTTCAATAAATAAAGCTGACTCTCTGGTCAGTGCAGAGATGCCTGCCTGGTGATCAGAAAGAAGCCAAGGTTCTCTCCCTGCCTTTCACCGACACTGTCCATCCTTCAGGAGAACCCTGGACCTGCTGGAGCTGGACTCCGGCATTGGGCGGCTCAGTTGGTTATACATCTGACTCTTGATTTCAGCTCAGATCATGATCTCACAGTTGATGGGTTTGAGGCTGACAGCATAGAGCCTTCTTGGGATATTCTTATTCTCTCTCTCTCTCTCTCTCTCTCTCTCTCTCTCTCTCTCTCTCTCTCTCTCTTTCCCCCTCCCCTGTTGATTCATTCATTCTCTCTCTCTCTCTCTCTCTCTCTCTCTCTCTCTCTCTCTCTCTCAAAATAAATAAGCAAACAGTTTTTTAAAAAAAGAACTTTGGTTCTCTGGGCAGACAAAAGAGAAAAAACATTTGTTTGCATTTTCTTAACAAAAGCAGACCAATAATCCAAGAAAACTTTAACCGAGAGAAAAGCAGAATTTCAATCTTATACCAGTATACGTTGAAAATCCATTTATCTTAATTTTAGTTCTGACCACATATAAAATTCCTTTCCAAAGACTTCCCTTCATAAACTTTCTACAACTTTTTTATTTACTTTCCTTATTTCCAGTCTTAATTACATTTAGCAGAATTTTAACTCTTAGAAACCTTAATCTCCAGTGAAAACTAAGTAGCAACCAATCATGAACTATTATACCAGAAATCTTTATATCTGAAATTTATAAGTACATTTCACAATGTTAAAAACAGATTTTTCCAAAGCACAATCTTTCAATAAAACACAAGGCATACTTACCAACAGACCCAAGTATCCTCAGCTTCTCCACAATAAAAAGCCAAAAGCACAAACCTATGTCCAGTAATCAATGCCTAAGTCTTATCTCATTTTGAAAAGACTTAGATGTCCAAAGAATTCAATCCAATTTATCACCTAAGCAAAATTTTAAAGTTTAAGGTTACCAAAGACTTTGAAAGGTATTTTTTAACTTTTTTGTATCTTTATTTATTTTTGAGAGAGACAGAGTGAGAGTGGGGGAGAAACAGAGAGAGAGGGAGACACAGAATCTGAAGCAGACTCTAGGCTCAGAGCCATCAGCACAGAGCCCAATATGGGGCTTGAACTCCCAAACTGTGACATCATGACCTGAGCAGAAGTCAGATGCTTAACCAACTGAGCCACCCAGGTGCCCCTGAAAGCTATCTTAACAATTACCCATGAAGACTTTAAGACAAAATTCATGATCATTTTAAGTCATCTTTTTGCCAACAAATTGCAACAGAGATACCATGAGCTTATTTGATCTTTAGTAACCCTAGGTAGAATAAAAGTTTCATACTTAATGCTGATAACTCTAAAGACATGTCTATCTTAATTAAACCAACAAATCTAAATTAGTTTAAATACTAAATATGTTCCTCCTGGGTCCACTTAAAAGTCAATTTGTTTCCCATTGTCAATTTTTATATACGATACTGGTGGAGAAATCTAAAGTGGGCAGTGTAAGTCCAAGGGGGTGCTCTTTGCTCCATGACATTGAGAGTAGAAGGAGAAGCCAATGGTTCCTGAGAAATCAAGGATGGTATAGGAACCACTTATGCAGGCTGCTCCCAAGATGGTACAGAAACAGGAAAAGGGAGAGGGAAAAGCAGAAGAGGTGAGTTGCTGCCAGGAAGGCTAGAGGTGGATAAAGCTCTAGAGGGCAGAGAAACCGGTGTCCCGGTCCTAAAGCTTGTAAGCTTGGACAGATGAAAAGACAGATCTTCTTTCTACCAACAAGTAGAATTAGGTAGTCCATACCAGGCTAGAGAAGACAGTGAAATTCACTGAAACAAAAGGAGTTTTGGTAGCTTCTTGGGACTATTCTTTAAAGTCCTCAACCCAAGGTAGACTAAGTGGAGACAGTTGGCTCCAATTATTATAGCCACTGATCCAGGAAATGCATGAGGTAGAAACACCCAAATACAGCTAGAGTAACTCAAGTGTATGAGGAGGAACACTGAATGAGAGAGTCAGTGTCCCCTTCACGAGGGATGGCCTGTGTTTCCTTCAGCAACTTGGGTTTATTCAGACAAGACCTGTTTAGACAATCATCCAATATGTCAGAAGGGATTTTATCAGCCTGGTTAGTAGCCAAGCACATTCTGCAAGAGGCCTTATGTCAGGGTCCTGATTTAGGGCCACACAGGCCTGGACTAAGGATACCTTTATTTGGTCTGTTTCCTGCAGAAAAGATCTAACTGATAGATCATATTGAAGTTTAATATCCCATTAATGGGTCATTTTTCCCTCATATCCTAAGGAGTACTGAGGCCATGCCATGTTACAAAAGAAAATTTGCTTTTCTCCCTTAAATCTTGCAATCAAATTGTTTCCAGTAGGTTAAAAGGTATCCCAAGGTAGAGTTCATGGGAATTGAAGAAGAAAGGTCAGTTACCAAGAAAATCCTTGATTCCCAGGTGGTGTTCCATGCAGGATATGTCAGAGGTTCCTGGTGTCAAACTAACACAAGGCAACCATTGGATAAAACCATTATGATCAACACCCTGCCCAGTAGGAGGGATGCTGGCATTTCCCCCATTTCCCCCATTGCATTCTGGACTACATGCTGTGCCTTGCCTTGCTATGAAAAACCCACCATTCTTAACCCAAGGCAAGTACTAGAAAAGTTTTACAAGGGGAAATTACCCAAGTTTGTAATTTAAGTAGTTAGTAGGGGACATTGATGGAAAATGGTAAAGACAGAAATCCATCATGATCTAAGCAACATTCCAACATATCTTGTCCTTACAGCTGACTTCTCTAGGAAATGGTTCATGGTTGAGTTTTAATTCAGTTGCGTACTGGCTTCAGCCAGTTACCTGTAGAGGCCTCACAGCCAGAAGTGACTAGACCAGAGTTGTGGAGGAGATCACATGAGACCAATAGGAGGAAACCTCACATGGATGTCTTGTGATTGGCAGCTATCCTTGTGACTTAGGTAACTGTCCTATGCCCAAGAAAGACAACTTTGTATAAGAATAGGAATAAAAGAGGGCATCAAGTTTCTGGGTTTTTATTACCATTTTAGCCATGATACTAACTTCCAGACAAAAGGCAGGTGTTCTCCTTCCCATAGAGTAGCCACAGGCTAGAGGATTGTAGCCTGAGCAATTGACATGAAGGTGTTCCAATAAGACCTTACTCTTGGAAAATCCCCCAAAATGAAACTAAGGAAGAGAAGATAAAGTACTCACCAAGCTTGCACTAGGGTTTGGAGCCCAGATGAGAAGATGCAGGCCCCATGCTGGACACCAAAAATCATGTGATTCGATGTGGGATTTGGAAGCAAATGGTCAAAAAAGATTCTTGAGATGTTTTCAGTGGAAAAAAAAAGGTAGTTTTATTAAAGCACAGGCACAAGACTTGTGGGCAGGGGCAGAGAAAGAGCTGCACTGGGATTGTGAGGAAAAATTGATTGTATCCTTCAGAATTGGGGGTGGTAAAGACAAAGGAAGAAATTTCCAGAAAGATTTTCATATGCTAAAGAAGACTCACAGGACCCTGGAGTCCTAGCTATTGTCAAGCTAAGATTGTTTTTTCCTTTAGCAAGGCATTAACATTAAAACAGTTGGAAGTTTCTGGAGGAATCTCGTACTTGGCCTGCCTCAAGTATTTGTCAGTGGGCTGCAAGTTACAAGGAACTTTACCTTCATTTCCTTTTGCCTTTGTTCTCCACATCAAGATCTCTCCCATTGTCAAGGATGGTATTCTGAACCCAGAGACATAAGCAAAAGCGCTTCTGGCCCCAGTTCTATTACATAGTTGAGGAATTATCCTAAGATATAAATAAACCAGTTTGCAAGGAAGAGTAACAAATAACACACCCTTTAAATGAAATGGTCATTTCACAATGTGGCATTTCCTTTAAGTGATTCTGGAAATCAATTCGTTTCAACACTGATTTCATTGTACTGACTAAGATGAAGACAAAAAAAAAAAAAAGACTTCTTTAGCTTGTAACAATGTGTTCTTCCTCCAAGAAAAAGGACTTGGAGAAACTTAAGATTCTATAAGTGAAGTTTTACAAAACATTTTCCCCCACATAATGGAGATAGTTTGCTGTATTATGCAGTGCACTTCATGTGTTCCCAGGTGCATATCGATGGTTCTGCTTCGCAGCACCCACATCCTCGTGGCAAACAATGAAGTCTGTGTCTGTTATGACTGTCACTGTTGTTTTGACTGCCTTTAACCTGCTTGGCAACTTGAGAATCCTTTTGTCAGGATCTGCACCCATAAAGAGGCCATGGTGTGGCCTTTGTTGATAAACTGTTCTCACTTCTCTGACAGATATTTTCTAATGTCTTGAATATAGTGACAGTGATCCCACAGTGACAGCTAACACTGAAAAAATCCTACAGTCCAATTTTAACCACAAGATGCTGGGAAAAAAAAAAAAAGATGTGGAAAGAGACACAGAAAACCTAGGTGAATTGAAAAGAAAGGTCATAGAGTACAAATGCAAACTCCTTCCAGGGATGATTGCGAATACCGGGTTATGTACATTCTTGCCACCATTAGGTATCACGCTATTTTAAAATCGTTGTCAATTAAATTATTTAAAAATAGTATCTAATTATAATTTATAGTTTTCTTATTTAATATTTTAATACCTTAATCATTTCGATCTTTTTCTTGTTTACTTTCCTTGCCTTTTTTTTAATGTTTATATATTTTGAGAGAGAGACAAAGTGTGAGCAGGGGAGGGGCAGAGAGAGAAGACAACACAAATCCAAAAACAGGCTCCAGGCTCTGAGCTGACACCTCAGAGCCCAAGGCAGGGCTCAAACTCATAAACCGTGAGATGTTGACTTGAGCTGAAGTTGGATGCTTAACCAACTGAGCCACCCAAATGTCCCCAGTTTTTTTTTTAATGTTTATTTTTGAGAGAGAGTGCCAGTGGGGGAGGGGTGGAGTGGGGGACAGAGAATCCTGAGCAAGCTCCCCACTGACAGCAGACAGCTGATGAGGGGCTTAAACTGACTAGTTTGAGCTGCTAGATCATGACCTAAATTGAAGTAGACCACTTAACAAACTGAGCCACTCAGGCGCTCTAGTAGATAAACAAATTTTAAAAGAGGATTTGCTCACAGATCTGTCTTAGCCCAGGCTACCATAACAAAATACTATAAACTGGGTAACTTAACCCACAGGAATTTATTTCCTCACAGCTCTGGAGGTCAGAAATCCAAGATCAAGGTGTCAGCATGGTTAGTTTCTGGTGAGGACTCTCATCCTATCTTGTGGATGACTGACTTCTCACTGTCTCCTCACATGGCAGACAGAGAAAGAGAGAGACAGAGAGAGAGACAGAAAGAGAAAGCTCTCTGGGTCTCTTCTTCTAAAGACATAAATTCCAGGGGTGCCTGGGTGGCTCAGTCAGTTAAGCATTCAACTTCAGCTCAGGTCAGGATCTCACAGTTCATGGGTTTGAGCCCCACTTCAGGCTCTGTGCTGACAGGTCAGAGGCTGGAGCCTGCTTCAGATTCTGGGTCTCTCTCTCTCTCTCTCTCTCTCTCTCTCTCTCTCTCTGCCCCTTCCCTGTCTCTGTCTCTCAATAATGAATAAACATAAAAGAAAAATTTTAAGATAATAATTCCATCATGACAGCCACATCCTAATGACTTAATTTAAACCTAAGGCCCCATCTCTACATACCACCACATTGGGGATTAGGGCTTCAACATATGCATTGGAGGAGGACACAATTCAGTACCTAGCACCTTCCTATTCAGAGGGGCGTATGCCCAGTCGTAGCTCTCTGCTCATGGCCTGTTTGATGTCTTCCGTGACGGTAGCCCCACTGCTTCTGTCTGTATTATGCATACCTCTGCTCAGCATCCTATTTTCATGTCTAATTAAAGGGTTGGTGGCACTGCCACTCTATTGTTCTTGCATTTGTTTATATCTGACATGACAGTCTGTAGTCATGCTGACTTGTCTGCCTGGCAGCCCAGGTTATCTCCCAGGTACCAATGATTGTTTTTGCTAGAGCTCTGCTTACAAATTTGCTTGGATTTTTAATACCCTTCACCAACCTTGTTCTCCAGTAAAGCCCTGTCATTTTTAGTGTGCAGTTTTGCCAAATATAAGGTTTTTTCAGAAACGTATACATTGCATTTTTCCAGAAATGCCTGTAATATGCAAAAACGCACAGAAAAGAGCAAGTTATCAAATAGTTTACATATAGCATCATTCAATTCTTGTTAAAATATACATATATAGGTACATAAGAAAATAGATTTTTATAGCTGTTTATATGCATTTTCTAATTTTTCCATGCACCTTATGGGTTTATAAAGGAAATGGTAAGTGTTTTTAAAACTAAGAAACAATTGCTAGCCCATAGGCTGGCCATTTAGGCAACTAGAAAGGGCACCTTGAAATGGAAAAAAATGGAAATGGAATAATTCTATAATCACCTGTGGCTTAGAGAAGTCTCAACAGTCCATTCTGAGTGTCTCTGAAAGAGACCTTTTCACTAACCCCACACTAGCAGAAGTTAAATTGTCCATTGCAGGATGAAGAGCAAAGTAGACTAAGAGTGAGGGATGGGTTATTCCAAATTGTTGTTGTTACTGCTGCTGCTGCTGTTGTTGTTGTTGTTGTTGTTGTTTGGTGAAGACTACAGAGAAGCCAGAAATCTTTTGTTGTTGTTGTTGTTTAATATAATTTATTATCAAGTTAGCTAACATACAGTGTATATATACAGTGTGCTCTTGGCTTTGGGAATAGATAGATTCCCATGATTCATTGGAGAAGCCAGAAATCTGACAAAGTTATCAAGACATCTTAAATTAAAAACGGAAAGGAAAAACAATGCTTATATCTTTAAAAAAAAAAACCTTGTACTGTGATAGTCACTTTAAATATGTCATCTTCACAATATTTCTTGACATATGTATTACTGTCTTCACTTTACACATGAGGAAACAGACACTGAGAATGTGAGTACTTAATGAGGTTATGAAGCTGGTAAGACTACAAGCAGGGATTCTACCTACCTCTATCTTTAAATTTGTTATTTAAGAGCAAATCGCACAAAGTAGTATGGATCATGCTATTTTATCAGCAATTTATTTCTCACCTTTGGACTACCTGTGTGACTTTAGAAACTATCAGTCCCCTTTTTTTTACATTAAATTAATCCCTAATATCTCATAAGGTTTTATGATTCTGATCATGACCATACATAACCATTTTACCAGAGATAGGAGATTAATTTTTTTAATGCTTTATTTTATTTTTGAGAGAGAGAGAGACAGCGGGAGCAGGGGAGGTTCAGAGAGAGAGGGAGACACAGAATCTGAAGCAGGCTCCAAGCTCTGAGCTGCCAGCACAGAGCCCAACGTGGGGCTCGAATCCACAATCCACGAGATCATGACCTGAGCCAAAGTGGGACGCCTAACCGACTGAGCTACCCAGGTGCCCCAGGAGATTAATTTTTGATTATCTTTGCCACAGAATTTGAGGAAACCCACTTACTAGAATGCACACAGTAATCGGGAGCCTGGGTTGTAATCTCCTCCTAACAATGGGTAATGCTGAGCTGCCTCCACTTCAGGCTCTATAAAGGGGCCCTAGGAGACAACACACACAGATAGTGGTCTGTCTTCCAGTCGTTCTCTGTCCTTCTACCTTCTCACTGGACCCTAAATACAGTCAGCATTTCTTTCTGACCACACAAACTATGCCATCAGTCTAATCATTACATTTTTAAATTCAGTTCTAATATTTTTACTTCTAATATCAAACATCTCAATCAAGGTCTTCTATGACATTAAAAGGTAACACCCTAAGGACCTCACAAAAATCTCACTTTCTTTATCCCTTCTAGTTCTTTTCACTTTCCATCTCTTCTGAATTGCCAATTTTCTAACATGTGGAACCCTCTGAACCTTGAGAAACTCCAGTGGGTACACACTACTTTGCTGTAGCTGCTGAACCATTTTCTTTTGATCCTATCCCACACACCCTTTCCTTTTATGGAATTCTCCTTGCTGGCCACCCTGCCTTCTCTTTAGGTAGTCTTGAGCATTCACGAGAGTTAAAGGACACTAGAAACACTGAAACTATATATAGCACATATACCCCACAGCTAGAGCATGGCAATCATTAACATCCTTAATGAAAGCCTGTAAGTCCTATCATCATCTAATGCCTTCTGAATTGCTCCCCCCCCAAAACCAATTATGGTAAAGATAGTTTTTATACTGAACAATGTTATTATATTCTGGTATTTAAAAAATCAAGAATACTGGCATAAATGATAACTTTCAGCTCTTCATAATTGAAAATCCTATTTCCCTAAGCAGACCATTTAGTTTAATGGTCTTCATTGTGTTGATTTGAAAGTATGCATATGGAACAACAGAGCTGACCTCCATCTCCCACAGAATCTATTGTGTGTCAAATGCCAAAGTAGCCAAAGAGGCTTTACAAAAGAGCCAAAAAATATTTAGCCTCTTAAAAAAGCATGGGGGACAGGGGTAGGGAGGGAGTTCCTTTCCAGTGGAATTAGATCACTTTGACACCATTTTCTCATATTCTTATTTCCCATGGTCTTAGCTTTTCCCCAGTTTCCAGGGTCATCCTGCAACCATAACTCTAGCTCAGTCATTCAGCTTTCCACATTTTCAGAGGACTTCTATTTTCAGCTTTGACTTCCCCTGTGATCCTATCTCATGTTAAGCTTTCAGGCTTAACATGATACCCACTTTGTGTGTTCTGGTTCTGCCCATGTTTGAGCAATCAGCACTGGAGAGTAAAGGCACACAGGAAACTAATTAATGAACCTCTAGGAATATTATTAGGTATAGTCATATTAAGATTCTATTAAAGAAAAAATATTCTGACATCTGTTAAGTGGTAAGAAAGAGTTTATTCAGAACTATTGTGATAGGTGTCAAGACAATAGGGAAGAGAGATCAGGCTCAACAGTAAATACAGCAAAGATAGCTGAGAATTGGTAGATAAGGAGCAGAGTTAGAGTGGGGAGGGTTGTCAGTGGATAGAAAATTACTAAGAGAAGACTTCAAGTATAGGGGGATTATTGAGAAACCAATTTAACAGAATTCTTGTTGAAGGCAGATCAGGATGATGAAATACTGAAGGTGAAGGATGAGGAATTTGATTCGATATCAAAGGTGATCAGCTATCAAGGATAGGGGATTTCTCTAAACTGACTTAGCAGTATACTCACTAAAACTGGGCTTGGCAGGCAGAAGAAGCTTCCAAGGACAAGGACTAGTCAGAAAGAGGGCTGAAAGGAGCCAGTCTATAGTTTGGTCAAAGAGAAAGAGTCTTTGCCAGCCCACATCAGAATTTATAAACAAAGTTGGGGCTCCTGGGTGGCTCAGTCAGTTAAGTGTCCGGCTTCAGCTCAGGTCATGTTATGGTTCGTGGGTTTGAGCCCTGCATTGGGCTCTGTGCTGACAGCTAGCTCAGAGCTTGGAGCCTGTTTCAGATTCTGTGTCTCCCTCTCTCTCTCTGACCCTCCCCTGCTCGTGCTGTCTCTCAAAACTAAATAAAAAACAGAAATATTTAAAAAAAATAATTTATAAATAAAAGAAAGAAGGAAGTTAACACACTTCTAAGGACTTTTCTAATTGTGACACTGTGTTGTTAGATGGTAATTTGTATGTATTATTGTAATCACAAATAGGAAGTTGTCACTATCCTCACCTAATATGAAGAAACTGAAACTCAAAGATATTAAATAGTAGGCCCTAGCATCAGAAAACCTAGATAAGATGTTGGGTTTTTCCTATAACCTTTTACCCTCTCTACTGACTTTAAGCAAGTTACTTAAGCTCTCTGTTTCAGTTGATGTGCAAAATGGAAATAATATGCCTTCCTCCCAGGTCTTTTATCAACTATTTATGTGAGGATGACTCCAGAATCTCTCTCAAGTTCTATTTCTAGATTCATATCTACCTGTCTACTAGATAGATGCTCCTGAAAATTAATATCCAAATTGAACTCATTATCTTGCTTCAAAATACTTGTTCTGCTTCCTAAATTCTTACTCTCATTAAATGATAGCTATATAATGTTCCAAGCTAGAAACAGAGTTACAGTCAACTCTAGGTACTCATGACTCCCATATCTAAACACACACACTTCCCTAAGTAGATATCGAACCCTAAGAAAAACATTTCCGAGAGCTACCTTCTTGGTTATGTCCTTATGGCCACTTCGTTCATGTCCTCATCACATCACCTTGGCTATGGCCTCCTTACCAATAGTCATTATCTGCCCCAATCTGGCCTCTTAATTGCCATTATTGTCATATCTATTAAAATTAAATCTGGTCACATCACTGTGCTGCTTAAAAACTCTGTTAACTCTGCCTACCAGTGAAACCCAAAGTCCACAGTTAGGCATATTAGGACCTCAGCCTCATCTTCTTGCCAAGTAGCACCTCTAACCCCACTCACCACCTAGCATCCATTCAGGGAACTCTCTCTCTAAATCACCTGTTCCTTCTCTGAAATGCCCATCCCTAATTTTGTACCTGGTAAAATGCCTTCAAAATCCAAGTCAACTATCATCATCATCCCTGAATTCCTTTGGCATCACCTTCACCTCCTCCAGACATGACAGCACTCTGTTCATATACCTCTAGCATAGTCCTTAAGAGTAAAGGAAGTTAATGTCTCACACATCTGCTTCTCCCATCAGACTAAAGCCTTCTTGAATGCAAAGACAGTGTGTGAGGTAAGTGTGTCACACTAATATCCTGAGCTTTACTTAATCTAAAATATCAGGATACCTACAATACATTTATTAAGCCACAAAATTACAGAAAATAAAATAGTTCTCTTTGTCCATCATTTGAAATAAAGAAAAATGAAGACGACTATATTTCAATTGGCATTGTTAATGCAAATTCAGTAATAGTCCCATTCATTTAAAATTAAGGAAAAACAGGGTCCAAAAAACTTTTCCACTGGGGCGAAAACACATTATTGTATAATTACAGACTATAATTTAAAAATTAAAGTGTGTTGCTTCTTTTGGGATTTGATTTCTTTCATTCCATTTACTATTTTTATAGCATGTATGATATGCCTCCTCCAGTCATTTCCTGAGTAGTTACTAGAGTAAAAGAAATTTAAATATCTTATAGCTATTCCTTAGAAATACTGGAGCACCTGGGTGGCTCAGTCCATTAAGTGTCTGACTTCGGCTCAGTCAGGATCTCACAGTTTGTGGGTTCGAGCCCCATGTCAGGCTCTGTGCTGACAGCTTGGAGCCTGCAGCCTGCTTCAGATTCTGTGTCTCCCTCTCTCTTTCTCTCTCTCTCTCTCTCTATCCCTCCCCAACTCAAGCATTAAACAAATATCAAATCACCACTCCCAATAACTTCACAATTTATCATCTGGGTCACTGTAAGTTTTAGCTAAAAATTAAATTCTACAATAGAAAAAATTTTAAATTATTCTGCATGAAAATAATTCTAAATGAATTAATAACAAACTCCTAGATATATAAGTACATTATTTGAAATATTCTGCTCTGATTTAGCTATCAAACATAAGCTACAAATATTCTAAACTGTTTATGTTAGAAAAATATAAATGTCTTAATTATTACATAATCTACCTTTTTACATATTAAATATTAATTATTAAATAATGTACCTTAAATTACTATATAAGCTAAATAATTAGTATATAATAACTATAATCTTTTTGATTCACACTCACCCATCCTGAATTACTGTGAACTACAATTTAAATTTGTAGTGATATTTAGAACTTTTTCTAAGTAACATTTTTTTATGTTTTCTTTTAAATCCAGTATAGTTAACATATAGTGTTCTAATAGTTTCAGGTATAAAATATAGTGATTCAGTATTTCTATACATTACTCAATCTAAGCAATATATTTCAAGAGACAGAACCATGTGGATATTCTACTTCTTGTTCTTTGCTCTAAAACTTAACATATATCCCTGACTTTCGATTTAACAACTACACTGTATTATAAAGAGTATTTTATTTTTACACTTTCCCAAAAATTGAAATGCAACTTTCTACAGTTAGTTTTCCCAACACTTCCTCTATATTATATGGGCCAGTCAATTTCATTTCTTTGAAAAAGATAACAGAAATTTTATCTAACTTTCAGGTATATTTTACATTCTCAGAGATTGCTGGTTGCCTACTCAATATCCATTCTCCTCTTCTTCCCTATTAAGTGGAATTACAATTTTGTTGGCAGCATCTATGTGCTCAAGAGAAAAAGTATCTATGTTTCCCAGCCTCCCTTGCCAAGAGGGTAGCCAAAGGACATAGAAGAGGCCAATGCCATGGAAGTGGAAGTTGTTACTGGGGCTTCTAAAGAAGCTCCAGTAAAAGCAAGTCTAATTCAGTGGACATAGTCTTGTCCTTTGTTCTTCCTCCTCCTTCCTTAGGCCTTGAGAAAAGGGACAAAAGAATTGCAGACATCTCAGTCCTTATAGCCAGAGTTACCAAGCCAACTGGAGTGACCAGAGTTCTCATTACATAAGAAAAAAACAAGCCTTTATCTTGTTTAAATCACTGTTAATATGACTTAACTGTTTCATGCAACTGAGCTGAATCCCTGAGAAATCTGTACTAACCCAGTAGTGTCACTTACTCGACCCAATTTGCAAACCTACCTGCACAAAAGAACATTACTTCTCACCTATGGATTTTATTGTTTTATATTTCAGTACCTTAATAAAAGTCATTAGACAAATCCAATTCTTTATATATATGAAAAACTTTTTAGAGAGTGGGTCTCAAAAAATGAACATAATACATAAAAAAGAGACAAGACAATGAAAGGAAGGTCAGCATCCTCAAAAACAGATTCCTCCACAGTAGGGCACTGAAAAAGAATTAGGCAGAGTCCAACAGAGCTGGTTCTGAAAATAATGGCTATGTTAAAAAAGAAAACTAAGGAAGGAAAATACAATGAACAGCAGAGCCTTTGAAATATACAGAATGTTACAAAAATAATTATTTGTTCTATGTATCTATTCTTTACACTGTGGCTTCATTATTTTGTTTAAAATCCCCAGTATATCAGACAGAATTACCAGTCATATATGATAAATTTCAGGTACATTTTCTCATTCCTTAAATATGCTTAAAATGCCTACTAACTGCTAGACACTCTTCTATACTCTGGAGATACAGATATCAAAGAGACAGTTAAAGTTTCTGTTATTAAGGAGCTTACAGTCTGAAGAGGAGGGAGACAGATATAAACAAGTTAGACCGTGGCAAGTGCTGAAGAGGAAATAAAGGAAGGAAAGGGTTTAAGAAGTCAGGAATGGGCGCCTGGGTGGCCCAGACGGTTGAGTATCTGAGTTCGGCTCCCATCATGATCTCTCATTTCTGGGTTCAAGCCCCGCATCAGGCTCTGTGCAGACAGCTCAGAGCCTGGAGCCTGCTTCGGATTGTTTCCCTGTCTCTCTGGCCCTCCCCCTCTCATGCTCTGTCCTTGGTCTCAAAAATAAATAAAACATTTAAAAAAAAATTTTTTTAAGTCAGGAATGGATATGATTTTAAATGGGACAGTGAGGTATCCTCCATGAGAAGATGACATTTAGTAAATATATAAAGTGTATGAGGAAACAACTTATGTTAACACCTAGGAAAGGAACATTCCATTCCAGACCAGTGGGAGAAGCCCAGACGAGCAAAAGCAGAAGTTGGAAAGCTGAAGTACTTACTTCAGGGTACAGTTAGAGGCCAGCAGGGCTTAGAGGGGAGTGAGCCACAAATTTCAGAATAATGTGATGGTGTCACATATCATGCACCACATCCATTTGCTAAACATTCATCCATAACATTTAAAAAAAA
Organism: Suricata suricatta; assembly: GCF_006229205.1. Classification (NCBI taxonomy): domain Eukaryota; kingdom Metazoa; phylum Chordata; class Mammalia; order Carnivora; family Herpestidae; genus Suricata; species Suricata suricatta. Next base: position 51,512,503 of record NC_043708.1, on the reverse strand, counting down.
AAAAAAACACTTACATTGGACCCTTCTGGTTTCCAATGATTTTTGGAGAGTTTTTTATATGGAACATTTTATAAAGTTAAAACAGTAAAATTCCTGATATATCATGAGAAAATTTGTGTTTAAATACCTGGTCATAAAGAACCACATTTTCATATTGTTACCAATATTTAAAAAGTGATGGCACTCAAATATTTCTTATACTTTTAAATCTCAGGTTTTCAAAAATGTGCTGCACATACTAAGTACTAGTTTCAGCCTTTAGAAGATTTTTAGCTTGTAATACAAGTAATTTTCTGAAAGAGTACTGCTTGTATGGAGAAAATTAAGCGCCTGTCTCAATTTAGGAGTATGTCTGAAAAAGTGTCCCTTAACAGGGTTATATTCTTAGCGGTCAGAATGTGTATCAAAATGGAAATTTTATTTTGATAGACTTTATATCACTCCAATTGCCCCGCTAAAATGTAGATATAAGAATACTAAAATCTGCTGCATTAAAATTTTAAACTCATTGCTCTAAAATGAATATATCTGGACTGCCTATGTGCTTGGGGTGAGTCATTTATCCTCTTATTCTCCCACAGAGAATGTGATTGCATCTAAACTACCCAGCTGGAGAATCCAGCTACCTTTGAAAAAGTTGACATAAAGGATCTGTGAAGAGTCCTCCTACCCTGTGTAGGAGCTTGAATGTGGCCTGAGGTGGCCATCATCACCTCTTCACAGCTAAGGACCCAGAAGAGGCATCCTGCCATCTTCTTCAGGTACTTCCAGCATTTATGAATTTACCACTCTAGAAGATGAGAGAATCGATTTTAGTACGTTCATGCTTATTTTCAAAAACTTTTGTGTTACTTTAACTCATCTCTCCCTTAATATTCATATCCATTAACACATATCCAATTAGATTTTAGAAATTTAATTATTATTAAAACCATTTAATTTAATCCATTGGTCCTTGAGTTGCACGATACTAAGATAAATAAGTAATGATGACTGTCTGTTTTGCACATCTTTGTCTTAAAAAAAACCAGAGCCTATTCTTGTATGTACTTGAAATAGCAGGCACTGTTCTGAAAACTCTAAAACTATTAATTCATTTGATCCTCAGCCAACTCTCAGAGGTAAGGGCCATTATCACCCTATAGACAAGGAAACTAAGTAACACAGAGCTAAGTGACCTGCCCAGCATCACGCAGGTGGTAAGTAGTGGTGCCAGGATAGGGACCCAGTAGTGGGAGTTCTAGACATCGCAGTTTTAGCCACGATGTCATGCTGCTTAACCTAAGTTCTCAGTGCTATGTTTTCTTCAAGTGAAATATGGCTACAAAATTGGGAATCTGTTATTCTTCAGATATGTAATTATGCATAAAGGAAGGCACTGCTAGTGAGAGGTAGCCAAGTTAGTTACCTGATGATAGGAAATATAAGCATATATCCATGGTATCTAATACTACCAAATGTAAACTACAGTGAAACAAGCCAACTGTGTAGAAAGAAATTTCCTATGAGTTTAGAAGAAAACTCCTAAACCAAGGTTATTTATAAATGGTTCAAACAAGAATGGGATTTGAGGTGTTATAGAAAGAAAGGAATAAAATTTGAGAAAGGGGAGGCAAGAAGGGAAGGACAGCCTGAGCAAAGAGCATGAAGGAGCAAAGCATAGGATTGTTAATGCAACAGCAAAAATACCAACTACTGGAAAAGTGGATTCACCAGCACCCACTGATGCTCTAAGGATTTGTTCATTGATGCATGTAATGTTCTCTGAACATCTTGGGAAAAGTAAGTATTTAAATTAAGCCTATTACTACTACTTTGGGTTATTGATTTTTCTTTCACCCAATCCTAATATAAAGTCAGAGAAATTGCTGGCTTTCTTGAAAACTGAAACCGTTGGCTTCTAGATCATTCAATTGCAGAATCGAACCTGTGATCTAATCTACCCCTAATATTTGCTTTCCTGAGACTTACTGAAACTCTCTTAATCCCAGTTTCCTTCTGGAAACTGTAGTATGAAAGAATAGTATTTCTCTCATTTGGCATTATGGGAGAATTAAAATGGGATAATATTCATCATTCCCTGAGTATTGCTAAGAGAGTTTGGCCGTAGTAGGCTCTCAATAAACATGTTTCTCCCATCCTGCCATCTCCTTTACACACACACACACACACACACACACACACACACACACACACACTTCTAAGGAGATTCTTAGGCTTATCCAGCACACCCTTCTTGATTTAGAAATGAGAAATATATATATAATATGAAATTATATATCCCAAAATGATCTGAAGATAGGAGACTAAGTCTGTCTCTTTGTTTGACTTCAACTTTGAGCCTGCTGGAGCTGAGATCTGCATTGTCTTTCCATTGACTGTGAGCACGTTTGAAACTACCACTGGAGAAGGCACCTGGCTCTAGGGCTGAGCTCTCCAGCACTCTGGCTGCTTCGTCTCATCCCAACTCCCGGGCTTGCAGATCACATCCTTAATGTATGCTTTCCTAGGTCACTCTCTTTCCAGAAAGCTGACAACATGTTTAATAAAAAATCATTTCACTTAATGCTAAAGTAAAAAGATTTCTGAAGGCATTTCATTACATTCATGTTAAGTAAGCAAAAACAGAACCAACTAAACTCATAAACCAAGAACATTCCATTCAAGTTTCCTTTCTTGTTGATTCCTTGAGTCCTGGTCAAGTCTTTCCTTTTTACCATGTCCTTCTCCTCCATGCTCATTCTCTGCTTTGCACCCCAATCTAGCCTTGCTTCTTTTCCATCCATGCAAGTCCAAGTTCTTTCTTGGTTCACCTTGTCACTAGGGTAACAAATCCTACCTACCCAGATTCGGTAGCAATTCCTATCATATTCAGATTTGCCTGCAATGTGATCAACGCTCTGCCTGCCAAGCTATAAAGCTTCCTTAGTGAAGTCATTGTTTCCTCATCTACTTCCTTGAGGACAACTGAACATTTCCTTGTGGCTCTTCATCCCTTTTAATAACAATAGTCACGATTGTTTAAAAAGGGCTAGTTAGAATTGATGGATCCTGTTCTGTGTAGCATTTCTCTGCATGTTTTGCATCATTGCATTTAACTCTTAACAACCCTATGGTATGAGTATTATTATGCCAACTTTACAGATGAGGAAATTGAGAAGTAAGGTTACTACATAACCTGTCAGGCCTCACAGCTAAGAAGTGGTAGAGCCAGGACTATCTGACTTCCAAGTCCTATGTGTGGTATATAGTTTATCAGACCACTTCTGCCTGTCCATAACTAAAGAGCCTAGGTGGGCACAGACAAAAGTGACTCAAAGTACATGCTGAAGGAGCCTTGTGCCTCCAAAGTATTTTCTCCAATTTTACATTTTCTACAAAACAAGTTCTGTAGATCCTAACATTCTTATTTTTATCAAATTCTAGCTTTTCTCAAAGCTTCCTCTTCCCTTTACAGCCCATCAAGTACTCAGCTCACACATCAGGGTCCCACATGCCTGGCACATGCCCATCTATCAGACAGTATTCTCACTAAGCATGGGTATTAACATATCTAAAACTCATATCTACACTGACAATGATGCCTATTTCCTGCTCAGGAGTTATAATATCCATACATAGATGAGAAGAGGGAATTTGCCACAAAATATCACTAGATTGCCAGTCTGTAACATTTGAATGCACAATTTGTACAGAGGCAAAAAAAAACTTGTTAGCAATCTAAATTCATTTAGTTTTATTAGTCGTGGCTTTAAATTAAAAAGTTAGGGATAATTACATTTTGATAATCCCTAAGCCACTTCTGGCAGACTAAGCCTAGTACACATCTGAAAATGACACTTGTATAATAAATGCTTGTAAGACAAAACTGGGGATTAAAACTATAAGCTTGCATTTTAATGTTCAAATACATAAAAGGAACCAAAATAATAATGCAGATATCCTTTGTTACACAGAAATTTTTCATGTAGAATTTGGGAGATTACAGAATTAAACCTCAAAGAAAATCTCGATACCCAAAGAGTCAAAAGAAAAATTAGAGTAAAATAGACTTGAGTTTTGCTCTGTTTTGCTCAGTATTCATCCATAAGAAAAACATGCCTACTCCTTCATATATGCCTTTTTAAAAATGAGCTTGGTTGAAAAATGAATTTAATACCTGGAAGATCAACAGCTGCAAGAGTAAAGAGGGTAAGTGTGTCAACCAATATGCTTTAAATTTCAACATCTGGAAAAAATTCTAATTCTTGTGATACAAGTATGGTGTCACAGCTCATTGTCAATGGGACACGGGCTTCAGTCTTACTCCTCGTAACAGTAGCACCATTCCACACCCTCTCATGAACATTGGTATGGCAGTAGGGTCAGAAGCCACAGTGAGAGGAGTCTGCAGCTCTGAGGAAGAAAGGTTCCTTGGTACGAAGCTGACCTGATCAAACAATGACTTTGGCTTTGACACAGTCCTCCTATGACCAGCTAAGCCTGCCAAGTTAAACTAAAGACAGCACAATAGCTCTTTATACTCATCCAGCTTTACTCTGGTATAATATCATACAAGACACCTGATCAAAAAACCCAAAATAAAACCTTCCCATTTTGCTTTTGCACATATAAAATCCAAACACCTTATTCCCACTGTCTCATTCTACTGACCCCTTCTACACATTCCACTCCAGACAAGTGTGCCCAGACCACCTTATCCTCCATCCATCTTACATCACTGACCCAACTCAGGTAGAGCGTACAAGATCCAACCATCCCCATTTCTTCTAAGCCCATTAGAAGATTTTTTTATCAACACAGTTCTTCAAAACCTACCATTCTGCTTCCTATTGAACTTAAAAATTGAATCACATGCTTTTTTCTTCTACCTAAATCATGACCCCACCAAAATGACAGGGATTTTTTTAAAAAAGGTATAATAAGGGTAAGGAGAGACAGGGGTAAGATGAATATTGAAAACAGGAAATGTGACTGAAAGTCTGTGTACAAAGGAGTTTGGCCTTCCCCAGGCACATTCTCTCACTGCAAGCAGCCATGGGTTATTTTTTATGTTTTTTAAAATTTTATTATTGAGACAGAGATAAACAGAGCATGAGTGGGGGAGGGCCAGAGAGAGAGGGAAACACAGAATCCAAAGCAGGCTCCAGGCTCTGAGCTGCCAGCACAGAGCCTGATGAAGGGCTTGACCCCACAAACCGTGAGATGGTGACCTGAGCAGAAGTCGGACACTTAACAAACTAAGCCACCCTGGTGCCACCAGTGGAGACCAGTCACTAAGTCTCTGCAGAATAAACCATAGAGGATTCAGATTCTGGTATACCAGAGGCAGAGAACAGGAGTGAGGCAAAATGCTGGACACAAAAAGCCCACGTCCTGAGTGCTGGGACCACCTAACCTTTAGTTTCAAGCTATTCCCAGAATGCTCACAGTGAGGTGAATGTCCTCTGATTAGAAACTGAAGTTTTCCCAGGGGCACCTGGGTGGCTCAGTCAATTGAGGGTCAGACTTCTACTCAAGATGTGATCTCTCAGTTTGTGGGTTTGAGCCCGGCATCGGACTCGCTACTGTCAGTGTCAGTGCAGAGCCCAATTCTGTCCTCCACTCTATCCCTCTCTCATTTGACTCACATTCTCTCTCAAAAACAAAACAAAACAAAACAAAACTGGGGGCATGTGGGTGGCTTACTTGGTTAAGCATCTGACTTCAGTTCAGGTAATGATCACATGGCCCATGATTACAAGCCCTGCATCAGAGCCTGGAACCTGCTTTGGATTCTGTGTCTCCCTCTCTCTTTGCCCCTCCCCTGCTCATGCTCTTGCTCTCTCTCAAAATCAAATACACATTTACAAAATTTAAGGAAATTGAAGTTTTCTCTAACAAAAACTGAATGGCCTTAGAGAAAGTACCTACAGATGCTGACATTTCAGAGCTATACCCCCTCTCTAACCCCAGTTCACTTCCCCAATAGCCTTGAAAGGACACCACTGGTAGATGAAGCCTGGCCTCACATATAGAAAGCTTCCACTCAGCCTGTCAGTGTCCTGCTCATAAATATAAGTGGACATGTGAGAATCACCAGAAGGTTAAGAAAAGTCTCTAACATAAAAAACATAAAAGAAAACCAAAAATAAGAAAACAGTAACCGGGAAGAATACAAAACTGATTAAAAACTCTATAAATAATGTCTAAATGCGGTGAGAAAAGATAGCACTTTTAAAATGGTAATTTTTCTACAAAACGTGAAACTACAAAGAAGAGCCCTAAGAAATTAAAACATGATCGTATAAATTTGAATTTTTTAATAGTTTGGAAGATAATGTTGAAGAACTCTTCTCAAGAATAGAACAAAACAATAGAGTTGGCAAATAAAGAGAAAAAGATTAAAGATTTGGTGGATTCCTTCAGGGATATTTATTATCTAATAATAACTCCACAAAGAAAGAAAAAACAAGAAAATACAGAAGAAAGGAAATAATCAAATAAAAAACTCAAGACAAATTCCCAGAACTAAAGTACATATCCCAAATTAAAAAGGCAGACTAAGTGCCCAATGTTATGAAACACACACACACACACATGAAGATTCATCACTGTGAAATTCAGAACACTAATGAGAAAGATCACAAAACAATCCAGAGAGAAATACAGAAATGAATATGCATATATGTATATGTGTGTATATGTATATATCACAGAATAGGAAGTCCCAACAGCAATGCTGGAATAGAAGATAAAAGGAAATCAAAGTTTTCAATATCCTGAAGAAGATACACGTTTTTTAAAATAGTTTATTGTCAAATTAGTTTCCATACAACACCCAGTGCTCTTCCCCACAAGTGCCCTCCTCCATCACCACCACCTCTTTTCTCCCCTCCCTCTTCCCCTTCAACCCTCAGTTCATTTTCAGTATTCAGTAGTCTCTCAGGTTTTGCGTCCCTCTCTCTCCCCAACTCTCTTTCCCTCTTCCCCTCCCCATGGTCCTCCATTAGGTTTCTCCTGTTCTCCTGTTAGACCTATGAGTGCAAACATATGGTATCTGTCCAAGAAGATAGTTTTAATCCATAATGCTATATCAAACAAAACTATTAATCAAATATGAGGATGAGATAAATATATTTTCAGACATTCACAAAGGCATAAAGATTATTTTTCACACATTCTTTCTTAAGCAGCGAATGAAGAAATTATTTTGTAAAACAGCAAAGGAAGACATGGGACTTGGAAACATAGCCCATCATCAAGGTAGCAGCAACAGAAAGATATTTCCAATCTAAAATTCAGAAATTCTAATTTAAAAAGAGGAAAATACAAAACTTTAAAAAGGCAGTCTTTTTTTAATGTTTTATTTAATTTTGAGAGAAAAAGAGAGATAACTTGAGCAGGGGAGGGTCACAGAGAGAGAGAGAGAGAGAGAGAGAGAGAGAGAGAATCTGAAGATAGGCTCCAGGCTCTGCACTAGCTGTCAGCACAGAGCCTGACATGGGGCTTGAACCGCGTGATCATGACCTGAGCCGAAGCTGGACGCTTAACCAACTGAGCCATCCAGGTGCCCCAAAAAGAACAGTCTTTTGATAAGGTTGGAGAAATAAAATGTGTCAACTCCTAATACTATATTTCTTCCACTAAAATTATCTCTTTTCTTATATCAACCCTTCTTAAAGTCAATAGCGCATTGAATTCTAGAGGATGCAAAATGTCTCTTCAAATATGAAAAAATCTTGGCATCTGAACCAGAAAATATTGATAGCTTATTGTTCTCTCAAATTATTTGAATCTTTTATTACCTTCCATGTATTTTCTGGCTTCCAAAATTGATATGTGAGACTAAGAATTATAACTTATCCTTCATTATAACTCTTAAAGTCCTCAACACACAGTAAATGCTCAGTAAAAGTATATAATACACATGATTTTGAATGTATCTCAATTAAGATGTAATTAATTCCTGTGAATTGCTACTTCAGGTGTGAAGATTCCTAATGGTGCTACAGGAGAATCTATCAAAGAACTGAATAATGAAGACCCAATAGAAGTAAACAAATCAAATGGGGTACACCAGCATTTTGAAGAACATGTTAGAAGAAAGCAGACCTTCCCTAAATATCAAATTATAGAGATGTGTTATTTAAAGACTATACTTTGAGCAATACTAGGCAAAGACTATGAGATTTCTGTGATTCTGATTAAGATTCCAAAAGAAAAAATTGACAATCCACAATGAGTGGTATGAGAAATGTAGGAGTGTATCCTTGGAATGAACAGAAGGAAGAATGGTAAGAGAAAGAAAGGAGGGAGAGGGTGTTTGGGAGACAGAAAAGGAAGGAGACTTGAAGAGAACTGAGAAGAAGTGGGGGGAGAAGGGGGAAGGAAAAGGAAATCCAAAAACAACAGAATACTCAGAACTATTCTCTTGTGTTAGGATTATCATGAGTACCTTCCCAGAAATTGTCAGAATTCACTATTTCTTTTATTTATTTAACAAACATGTATTGGGACTCAAGTGTCAGGTACCATGCTATGAATTAAGGATTTAATAATGAACCCTATATCATGAAAACTCTACCCTTGGAGTTTAAGATTTGTATATCACTGTATATGTACCTAATAAAACATATACTTTTCTCATGTCATTGTTTTTATAATTTGCAACATGTCTTTTTGTGTTTTCATTACAACCCAGAATAAAGAAACCATCTAGGTTGGTTTTACTTGACCATAATCTGTATGGGGAAGAAGGGATGCCAATCATATGAAGTCAAATAAGCAGCACTCTACAGGAGCATGTTTCCCTGAGATTTCCTTTTTCTGGGTGTGCTACATATTACAGTTGCTGATTTGTTTTTATTGCTAAATTTGTTGTTGATGCTAAAAGGGACATCTGGAAACTAGGGATTAAAAGTTTTCAGCTCCACATGAGCTCAAGGTTATAGCCCCAGACCTTATGCAAATAGCTAATCAATTTTGCCAAGGTTCTCACTAATAGAATCTGCAAGATCAAGACTGGTGTGTCAAGGGTCTCTTGTACTAAGATATATTTTAAAAGCTACAGTATTTTGGAATCCTGTTTTCCTCTGTAGCCCACTAAGCCACTGGGATATACTGAAGCAGGATTTCAATAAAGACTAAGCTCTCATTTTATATGCAGAATTGGAACCAGACAGAGAAGACTTGAAATTCGGTCATAAGCAAGTGTTCAGGCAAGTTATTTTATGCATCTCTCCTACACACAGACTAGAAACTATAGCTCTAAAATTGATCCCACTGGGACCTGAAGCAAAACATTTTCCAGGATGAATACAGTACGCTAATTGCTCTCCTCTACCCATTTGTTCCCGATCTTTTTTTGGTTTTCCTCTTCACTCTTTACCTCTGCCTCTTGGTGATCTCTCAGGAGAGGGAAATTTTGTTTCCTTTTTCCCTTACAGAATCAAGAGGAAATACCCATAAGAAAAGCATTGTCTGAAATAAGAACAAAGAGGATAAAGGGCACTTTCAAGAAAAGAATTCCTTAAAAGCTATTTCACATTTGAATACGTTTTTATTTACCAACTTGTGCAACTGAATCCTTTAGAGATCAGAAAAAGAAGCACCTCTAGTTCTTTTACAGAAGACAAATAAGGTCATTCAGCCCTTTACCTCTTCCTCTCCCTTTCTTAAGCCAGGCTAATAAAGAAGTGAAGTTCCCTCTCCTCTTTTTATTTTCATTGTGTGTTTCAAAGCCCCGGATGCACATTTTGTTATTCTGGAGTCCTTGTTGGACAAAGATATTTGAGATGTGAGAGGCATGTTAAGAAACCATTTATAGTTTCTATAACAGAGCTTTAAAAAGCCCAGGGTCAACACAGCAGTGCCTATTTCACCAAAAGCCAAATTTTTAAGCCAAGGGAAAAAGACAAATAGTGTCCTGAGTTTTATTTACCACATACTGCTAATTCAAAGAAAAACAAAAATAGCAGCATCTAAATGCACTATTACTGACGCTTCAGTGCAGAAGAAAAAAGACTTTTGAATGTACAAAATGAAAAATTTTTAGATTAAAATGCTTCAAAAATTGTTACTTGACAATGTTTCTGTGCCCTGGCTTTAATTTAGAAAAATCTCTAGAACCACAATTTCCCTTTTCTAAAATAGTATAAATATCTTTATCCTGAAAACTTGGTTCCTAAAGATCTAGATGGTGGTGGTGGTGATGATTATAAGAATTTACTTTCAAAAAATTTTTTATCAAAAGACATTAGAATGAGAAAATAGTATTGGTTGTCTATAACTTGGATTCTAAGACTGCAGTTTGCCTACACAATTTTGCTCTTCTTAGCCAGGAGCCTTAACCAACAGAAATTCTCACCTTAAAGGAATCTGGGTACCAACTACTTTTGGCAAACTCCCAACCCAAGAGGTACCCAACTATAAATGTTTCCATGAGGGGCCCCTGGGTGGCTCAGTCAGTTGAGTGACCAGCTTCAACTCAGGTCATGATCTCATGGTTCGTGAATTCGTCCTCGAATCGGGCTCTGTGCTGACAGCTAGCTCAGAGCCTGAAGCCTCTCTTCAGATTCTGTGTCTCCCTCTCTCTCTGACCCTCCCCTGCTCGCACTGACTCTGTCTCTCAAAAATAATTAAAAAACATAAAAAAATTTTTTGAAGTTTCCATGAAGTCTGAGTCATACTCAGAAATAAAGAGCTAAATAAGAAATATGCCAATGTGTGGCATTTGGGTGGAAAAGAGTGCATAAATCAGGGAGCTTCTTTGACAAGGAAATTGAAGCAACATTTGTAGATGATAGAGATGGGTCTATCAGTCAGTCACCTCTTACCAATCTATCTAACCCATTCAGATCTGTCTTTTTCTTCTCTCTCTTCTCCTGTTCAGATACTTTCTTCCCTTTGCTAACTCCTTTTCAAAGGAAATTGAAGTCAGGAAAAAAATAGAAAACATACCATATATAAAAGATTTCCACCTCTTTAGTTCACTTCTTTAACTTCTACCCCTCCACTTTTTTTTAATTTTTTAATGTTTTATTTATTTTTGATACAGAGAGAGACAGAGCATGAGAAGGGGAGGGTCAGAGAGAGAAGGAGACAGAAAACCGGAAGCAGGCCCCAGGCTCCGAGCTAGCTGTCAGCACAGAGCCTGATGTAGGGCTCGAACCCACGAACGTGAGATCTGACCTGAGCCGAAGTCGGAGGCTTAACCGGCTGAGCCACCCAGGCGCCCCCGTCCAGACATTTTAAAGATTTAAATTCCTCCTTCCTGCTCACCAAGTGAAAAATGATTATTTTGTTGAATTAACCCAAAAGGAACTTTTGGGGGAAGATTCATGATCATAGTGGCCATTAGGCTTGGGAATACAGTCCCTATATTGCAACCCTCAGTAGAGTCTAGTGAGAGGGCACAAATCCAGGCTCCTCCTCCTTGAATCAAGGTATCTAACAACAGTCACCAGCACCTGGAGAGCCCGGGAATAGCCTACATGCTTGAGTCAGCCAGTTGGTCCTGAACCCCCACCTCTGCTGTTTGCTGTTTCAACATGAGTAAGTACCCAACTGGATATTGTGGTTGCTGATAATAATTTAGTACCAATATTCATACTGTTATTATTAGGTTTAAGTAAGTGAATACTTATGAAGTGCCAAAATACTTAGGATAGTGTCTGGCTCATAGGCTATGCTAAATAGCTTGTAAAAATAAAATTTAGGCTTGTTAAAATAAATTAGTTTTCAAATTAGATTGTAATTTATGTATCACCTGCATTTGTGATTAAAATATAATCAGTCACTTTTGTTATTTTACTTTTTCTTTTCTTTTTTTAAATAGGCTCCACACCCAGCCTGGAGCCCAACAAACTTGAACTCATGACCTTGAGATCAAGTCTGGAGCTGAAATTAAGAGTCAGACACTTGTGGCGCCTGGGTGGCTCAGTCGGTTAAGAGTCAGACACTTAACTGAGCGACCCTGGCACCCCTGTTACTTCACTCTTTTCAATTTTACATGCTTGGCATCAGAACCCCTTTGGCCTCATGATTCTACTTTATACAATATAACATTAAACTCAAAAGTGTATTTTTTAGATAAGCATCTTATCTCTTTTTTTCCCCTAAACACTCCATTATCTAGCAAAAGAGCTTCAACTTGAATAAACTATCGCAAAAATCAACTTTCTTAATAACATACACTTCTGTTCTAAATGACATAGGGAAATCTATATAGTCTATTTCTCTCTAGTTTTTTTCATTTGCAGACTGTATTTCTAAGCATGAACACAAAGAAGAAAAAGAAAGAAAAAAAAACCTGCTTCAGTTACTGAACCTTATAAGCCAGGACTAAAAGATGCAGCTAAAGGTGCCATTTTCCATCAAAATAGCTATCTTGAATGCATTTCATTGTAATACTTTCAATTTGGGATGGTATTTTAATGGAAGAAAATGGAAGCCAAGGCCAGTCTGAACAGTGCTGTTATTATAAGCTATAAGCATGACTCAGTGTGATTTGACTTAACCAGGTTCAATACTAGCTACACAATGCATTCCATAATGAACTTCAGATTTTTCTCTGCAGTAAAACTCTTTGAATCTTGACTTCCAGCCAACATTTGTATCACCTGTTGTAATTCCTAATTAGAGTAGTATGAACCAAAACATGTCAATGGCCAAAGTCCCATACATATTCAGAAAAAAAGTCAGTACAGTGCTCAGTAAGGAAGCACAGACCGAGCACTCAAGGGAAAAAAGAATGTGGATTATTTCTAGATATTAAAAAAAAAAGGTTTCTGGAAACAAGGTATTTAAACTTTTCAACTCAATGAATTTAGAGTTACAGTACCAAACCTCAAGACAATAACCAATCGATTTTGCCACAATTGTCACCAATAGCATTTGTAAGGTTGAGACCTGAAGGTCAAAGGTCTGCCACAACAAGACTTATCATTTATTAAGTCATGGTTCTGTCCATTCTCTGATCAGGTTCAAGTTGTGATCCACGAAGCCATGTCCATCTAAAGCCATGACATTCAATATGGATGTTTCATAAAATTCAGCATGTTAAAGATACATATTGATTGATATCATTCCAATGTAAAAGAATAATTTGATGGTAAAAAGCCTTAATTTCACAAAACTTGAAAGCTATTTTAAAGGCAGATTAATAAGCTTGTAAAGAAATTGCTCAGGAAAATCCTCAAAAGAAAAGTTTAAGACTATGTTGGAATTGTTTAATCGAGCATTCACCGTCTAATTAGAATTATGCGATTTCAATAATGTTCAAGATTCATAAAGTAAACCAGAATCCTTGTACTGTGTAATCTCACATTTAAAAAAGAAACAACAAATCTAAAAGGATCAATTAAGATGGTAACGTAGAATTAAAAGCAGCAACAGATTTTAGAGCATCCCATATACCACTCTGCATTCATGCTAAGAAAATAGACTTAGAAACTGTTTAAGCCTCCGACTTCAGCCCAGGTCATGATCTTGTTGTTTGTGGGTTCGAACATCACGTCAGGCTCTATGCTGACAGCTCAGAGCCTGGAGCCTGCTTTGAATTCTGTGTCTCCTCTCTCTGCCCCTCTCCCACTCCCACTCTGTCTCTCTCTGTCTCTGAAAAATAAATAAATATTTAAAAAATTAAAAAAAAGAAAATAGACTAAATATGAACCACATGGTACAAGTTCATATCAACCACAAATAACAATGACTTAAAATATATTGTCCTGCACAAAGCTCAATGGCCCTTTTTAGAAACACTAAGTTGGAACTTGTCTGGGAAACACTTGACCAAAGCCTCACTGATCATCCTCAAGTTGTATCAAAGTACCCAAGATGTTTTTAATCATCCAATCTTTCCTTTGGAGATAGATAAAATTGAGTAACTCTTTTGAGTTACCTCTTGTCCTCCTGCCTACCCACACACACACACACACACACACACGCACACACGCACACACCATGAGTTAACACTTATGATATCAGAAAGCAAACAATAATCCTATTTTCTAAATAATACAACTAAGCTTTGAAGCTATTTTTTAAAAAGATTGTGTAAGGTTTTAAACATATAAATAGCTTATGAAATTTTTTTCTAATTCATAAGTAGCACGTTATTATGTGTAGGGAAAAAAAGGAAAAGGAAAACAAAAAGACAAAGAAACAGAGGCACCTGGGTGGCTCAGTCAGTTAAGCATCTGACTTTGGCTCAGGTCATGATTTCACATTGGGTAAGTCTGAACCCCATGTTGGGCTCTGTGCTGACAGCTCAGAGCCTGGAGCTTTCTTTGGATTCTGTGTCTCCCTCTCTCTGCTCCTCCCCTGCTTTAACTCTGTCTGTCTCTCTCTCTCTCTTTCAAAAATAAAAATAAACATTTAAAAAATACAAAGAAAACAAAGTAACTTAAAAAGTAACTACTAATATATTTGTGTATACTTCAATGTTCGTTCCATGCCCATATATGCTTTAAAAAATTTCAGCTGACTAAATTTGAAGATCTAATTGTCTTTATTCAACGATTCACGAATCCAGCAGCATCCTGTCTAGCAAACAGAAAACAGTGCAAGAAACTGCACAAAATAAATGGTTTTAAAAGGCAAAAGGTGGGGAGAAACAAAGAAGTCAAAAACAAAAGGAAGGATTACTTCAGGCAAGGTCACCTTTCTCTGGTAGAAAGGGAGTCTATCAAGTAGGTTACATCCCTAGTGCCAGCTAGGAAATTCCAGACTCACTGGTTAAAGGTCACATTTCTGGGAGATGCTGAAACTGCAGTTAGGTTAGGTGTTAGGTCTGCTGACATGAGGCTTAGCACGAGTGACTCCATTTGGTGCCTGCTATTTGTTTTTTAAAAAATATGTTTTTAGTTTTTATAAAATTGGGATCCCACAGAATAGAGTTTTGTAACCTTAATATACTATAAACATTTTGACATCGTTAAATACTCTACTAATTATTTTAGTAAATTGTATTTAACCAATCTTTAGTTGAGATTATAGGTTTATTTTTTATTATTATTATTATTATAAACAATGCTTTGGTAAATACCTCAAGTATATCAATCAAAAATCTGTCTTCTGATTAATTTGTTTCTTCAGAACACATTTCTAGAAGGGAACTGTTACATTAAATTATATGTATGTTTTAATGTTTTGAAATATATTGCCTTAATTGCCTTCAAGAAGGCTCTTTTTAAAATGCTCCATGTTTTACTTAATTGACTGTGCTACCAGCTAGATTAGTTAAAAATCAAAGTCACCTAGAATTTTCCTATGGTTCATTCAAAAGGCTTTCACAATGCTAGCCTCCACTTACCAAAAAGATGTCAGTTAGAGCTCAATTGTCATTGCTCTACCCTCACCATCTAGGGCTCGGAGATGCCACCAGACCTAATGTCTGTGCAAGCACAGACCTTCCTCAAAGAGTCATTCAGTAACCATCATCCCTTTGTAACTGAGTGGCATTCAAAGATGGGAAAACATCGCTTACAATTTCTTAAAATACTTAGAAATGAGGTTTTCATATTTCAGGGACATCTATACTACGTCACAATGTACCATTTATACTTAGCAGTAATTCCTAAATGAGTTTCTTTCAAAATACCTATTTAGAATATTGCTTATGACAAAGATTCTTTCTGGTTGTGATTAATTTAAATGGTTGTTTATTTTGACAGAGAGGCAGAGCAGGCGCTGGGAAGGGGCGGGGAGAGAGGGACGGAGTGAACCCCAAGCAGCCTCCAGGCTATCCGGGCTGAGCTTGTCCAGGGCTCAGTCTCAGGAATGGAGGCATCATGACCTGAGTCCAAATCAAGAGTCAGATGCCTGACCAATTGAGCCACCCAGGTGCCCTTGTGATTAATTTAAAGGTGAAGCCATACAGTAGTAGCAGTTAAGGACAAAATTAAGTTCAGCAATTGGCCTCATTGTGTTTGAAGTCTTTTTCTGCTACCTCCTGAGTCTGTGGTCTGGAGCAAATTATTTATTTAACCTTTCTGTGCCTCAGTTTCTTCACATGTGAAATTTGCGTATAATAATAATAAAAATTTTTCCTGTGTTTGTGCTAAACAAGTATTAAATAAAAGAATCTGTATAAAATGTTTATAAAATGCTTACTACCATGCTTAGCATGTAATAAGCATCCAATATCCTCTGGTAGTCGTTATTATTAAGCAAAAATTCCTTTTGGCTTTGAAACTTGTTGTCTTTCATCATTCATCTGCCTAATAAAAGAATGTATATTCTGAGCAGCCCGTGAGAACACAAGGTCTCTTTTATATCTGTGATGCTAAAAGAACTTTCATGACCCTTAGAAGCCAGCAAGGGTGCAGGGTGTTGATTAGCAGTTCGATAAAATCCTCTTGGGTTCCTAGGTCACCCCAGTTTCTGTATTTGCAATGAAACAACACTGACATCTAGTGACCAGAAAGATAAATGACATGTTTCGGCCAGCCCCAAATATAAAAAGCTTGTAGTTTGGGCCCAATACGTTTTTCTATTATTTTAAAGGAAATGAGTTAAATCCTAAGCAAATTTGTACATATGCTCTTTATGTTAGTTATATCTCATGCTTTGGTTGGATAGGAAGTATTTTTGAAAAATGCACAATTGAAATGCACAATTATCCATCACATCAACTTTTACACTTGTGTTTTCGTCAATTTGTTTACCTTATAATCTGAAAAACAGAAACATTAGGAGAAATATTAATATATGTTCATTTTACTTTCAAAGCATATATAAAAGTGAAGCAAAGATAAAAGATAAAAAATGCAAATTTATCTAACATAATACAATAGGCAAAACACATACTGGGCCTTGAATTATATATTAATTCATAATCCATTTTACACAATTAAAAAAAAATTTTTTAACATTTATTCATTCTTGAGAGACAGAGAGCGAGTGGGGGAGGAGCAGAGAGAGGAAGACACGGATCCAAAGCAGGCTCCAGGCTCTGAGCTGTCAATACAGAGCCCAATGCAGGGCTTGAACTCCCTGACTGTGAGAGCATGACCTGAGCCAAAGTCGGACACTCAACCAACTGGCCACTCAGATGCCCCCATTTTACACAATTTTGTAGTGAAGATCAAAGAATTGAAACCATGTGTCAAGTACAATGTAACCAATCAAAATTTTGTTTCATTTATATTTTTCTGTAACAAAGAGGAGTTGGACTTTAATATTTCAGGAAAGAGTTTGCATATCAATCATAAAACAAGGCTAAGAGAATTTCCTACAAGAAATATAGATTAGCCACAGGAAATCCCTCATTATTGGTCTATATTTACTGAAGCTGTGATAGTACAGAAGCTCTTGCCTTCTGTCATTTGGTTACGCCCTTGCAAGAAAGCCTGAACATTTAATTCAGCAGCAGGCCCTCAGAAATGCTAATTAGAAATGCTAATGCTAATAGGAGCAATTGGATCTGGAGAACAAAACTAAGAGTGATCCCCTGAGTCAGCTGAACCATCAGTTTATCATCATCATTGCTAATAGCATCTACCCCTTGTAGAACATTTACTATGTCTCATATTCTAGGTTCCTCTATTCATAATTGTTCATTTATTCAACAAATGGACCATGTACCGTGCTGCCAGACCATGTAACAACAACGGTGGGTCACAACAGACACAATCCCAGTCCTCACTGAAATTATAAGCAACTGGAGAAATAGTAATAATCATACACTTATGGGCTGTGTTATGGGCTGAATTATGTCCCCTTCCCAAATTCGTACATTAAAACCCTATCTATCCCCAGCATCTCAGAAAATAACTGTATTTGGAGATAGGGCTTCAAAGAGGTAATTAAGTTAAAATAAGACCATTAAGATGGACCCCTAACCTAATATGACTGGTGTCCTTTTAAGAGGAGGAAATGTGGACACAAAGATGCACACACACAGAGAAAAGACCATGTAAGGATTCAGTGGAAAGTGGCCAACTACAAACTGAGGAGAGAGATTTAAAGAGAAAATCAACCTGCTGACACCTTGATCTTGCACTTCTAAATTTCTAAATTAAGCCAGCCAGTCTGTGGTATTTTTGTTATGGCAGTCCTAGCAAACTAATAATACACTGTAATAAAATCCCATTTAAGGGGGGGGGTGGGTTCACAAAACTATGAGCACACACAATAGTGCATTTGACTTCATCAAAGAATCAGAGAAAAATAAACTCTAGAAAATTTGTAGAAGTTAGTAAGTTTGAAAGAAAGAGCAGCATACTGCAGACTAAAGGAAGAGCTTGCTCAGGGCTCTATGTGGGAAGAAACAGTCCACAGTTCCAGGAACAAAAGGAAAATCAATAGGCTAGAACACAGTAAGGAAGAGCATGGACGGAATGAAGCTGGAGAGGGAAGCAAAGAACACATCATGCAGATACTTGCAGGCCAAGAGTTGAAGATTTTTGGCCTAAGGAAATTGGAAGTCATTGATGTGTTTCAAGCATCAATGTTTTAAGCATCAAATATAATTAAGTTATAACTTCAAATTTCAAAATTACTCTAGCTGGAATAGGGAGAATAGATGAGAGGGCAGCAGGAAAATAAGGAGACTAATAAGGAAGTCATTTCAGTGTCTAGGGCAGAGAACTAATTTATTGAAAAAGGGTAATAGTGGTGAAGATGGAAATACGTAGATTCAAGAGATATTTAAGAGACAAGTCCATGGCAACATGGCATTGTTTATTTGTGGGAGAAATAGGGATGATAGAGAAAGGTCTTTCCAGATTTCTGGCTGTAAAATGAAAAGATAAAAGTGGTTACCATCTTCTAACAAGATTTGGGGAAGAAAAAAATTAGCTCTATCTTGAATTTGTTGAGTCTCAGGTTGAGTCTGACTTCATCTACTTTGAGACATTCAAGCAGAGACAACCAGAAGTTAGAATGGCAAGTTCAGAGCCCAAAGAAAAGATCTAAGTTACAGATATGAATTGGTGCGTCATTCATTTGCAAGTGGGTAAAAAAAAAAAAAGCCATAGTGTAATTGGGAATTTCTAGAAAAAGAATATAGAGGAAGGGGAGTGGGCTTACAAAGGAGTTTAAGGAACTCCAGAGACAAAGGAGTGAAGGAGAAGTGGAAGAAAACCCAGGGAAGTGCAATGTCAGGGAACTAGGAGGAAAGTGATTGCCAATGTGGAATGCTACTGAGGTGCTAGGACTAATACAGAGATGTTTGAGTTGCTTCAGGACTTAGCTGAAGGCTGACTGGAAGATGAGAAAATGGGGTCACTAAAATTAGACAAGTATTTTGAGGTAGCTTCCTGGAAGTGGAAATAATTGTGAGGTTGACAAAAACATTTGAGATGTAGTTTCTTGGGTTTAATGAGTATTATGGACAGAATGTGCTCCCTCCAGATTTATATATTGAGGTTCTAATCCCCAGGGTGACGGTATTAGGAGGGGGCCTTTAGGAGGTGCTATGGACTGAATATTTGTGTCTCCTCAAAATTATATGTTGAAATCTTAATCCCCAACATGATGGTGTTAAGCGGGTGATTAGGTTTTAAAGGGCAGATCCCTTCTAAATGAGACTCCATGAGTGCCTTGGTGGCTCAGTCAGTTGAGCATCCAACTGTTGATTTCAGCTCAGGTCATGATCTCGCAGTTCATGAGTTTGAGCCCCAATTGGACACTGTGCTGACTGTGCAATGCCTGCTTGGGATTCTCTCTCTTCCTCTCTTTCTGCCCCTCCCCCATCCTCTCTCTCTTTCTCTCAAAATACATAAACTTTAAAAAAAAAATTTTTAAGAGACTTCAGAGAGCTCTTTTGCCCTTGCACCAAAACACAGAGAGAAGTCAGCAGTCTCTAACCCTGAAGAGGGCCTCACCAGAACTCAGCCACTCTACCAGGCAAGCACCCTGATCTCAGACTTGCAGCCTCTGGAACTGTCACAACTGAGAAATTTCTGTTGTTTATAAACCACCGTTGATGGTGCTTTGTTGTAACAGCCAAAATTGATGCAAACAGGAGGTAATTAGGTATAGAGGAGGTCTGAGGATGGAGCCTCTATGATAGGATTAGCGTTCTTATGAGAAGAGCTATCAGAGCATCCTCTCTCTACCATATGAAGATACAGTGGGAAGTCAGCCATCTGCAAGCCAGGAGGTGGATACTCACCAAGAACAAAATCTATCTGCACCATGATCTTGGACTTCCCAGCTTCCAAAAATGTGAGAAATAAATGTTGTTTAAGCCACCCAGACTAAGGTATTTTGTTATAGCATTCTGAGCTAAGACAATGGGTGAGGAGGGTGTATTATTTATTTGGTTTGGTATGGTTTAGTGGGAGATATAGAAATGGGTTTTAAAGCTCATTAGAATCACACCATATCTGAAAAAAAGACATTTCAGTTCACATATTATGAATCGTGAACCCAAGGACTATAAGGAGTAAGTAATTAATCTATATACAGCTAATAAGTGTTTGAACCAACTCCCAAAGCCAGGCCTATCTCAGTTTGTTATGCTGCCTTTCAATTAAAATCTATTGTGCACCAACTACATGCAAGACTAGATGACATAATTCAAATCAAATTAGAGCTGGGGAAAGATTCAGTACATAATATGTTGATGTTAACCCCAAAGGAATGGAATCTATTCTCATCTACTATATCCAGAAAGACCCTCTCTTGTGCTTAGAATTGCCAGTTCTATATAGTGACAACATGAAGATTTAGAGCTGCCCTAGAGCAACCAGGAATTGTGGGACAGGATGAAGAAATGGTGTATTAGGGAGTAGGAAAGAGGGAACAAAGTCATGATCTGAGTCTCAGTTGCAGATATGTCATTCTTGGAGACCTATGGAGAAAAAATACAGGATGGTATCATCTCATCTCATTCCTAACCCAGGTCTCTCCCTTATGAATATTGTTAAAAGACACAAGTTAAAAAATGTGTTCAATGAAACACTCTCTGTTGAGATTGCAAACCGTAACTACTGCTTAAATACCAGTAAGAAATAGCCCCTCAAGGATCCCAAGCACAGATCTTGCTTCAGACCTAACACCACTGGATATTTGCTCTGTGGTTTTTGTACTTCCCCAGGGAGTATTTTAAAAAGAAAAAAAGCCGAAAAGTTTCTATTGCAGTGACTTTCAACCTTGGCTACATACTGGAATCACCTGAAAATCTTTAAAAATACTGCTTTTAAAAACACTGATGCCTGGGTCCTACTCCCAGAGATTCTGATTCAATAGGTCTCAACCATGACCTATGTATTGGAATTTAAAATTTTCTCCAAGTTATTCAAATGTGTAGCCCCAGGCCCCTTAAGAGATATACAAGGGCTCTCTGGCAGAGTTTATTCTTGTAAGGAACAGTCAGTATTCACTCTGGGGCAAATGTCATGTTAGACACTGTGACACAGATAAATAAGACAAGATTGCTATCCTCAAGGGGTGCACTCCCTCACAGAAGGGTCACATGTAAAACAGACAATTACAATATATTTAAAATTCTTGTGATAGAGCTATAACCCAGGCACCAGCCACACTACCCTTCTAATTTAAAGGATGCCATTTGTTAATTGTCAGGATATTCAGAATATATGGTCCCTTTTCTTCACAACAGGTAAATTTTTCTCCAGGACCTTCAGAGCTGTAGTTCTCTCTACTCTGCTGCCACTAAAAGCCAACAGAGACTCCACATCATGGTCCACTCTTAAAAGTAGATGCTCCCTTTCCTCCTCGGATCCAGAAGGAAATGGGGAACACTGGGGCAGACACTGTCCTTTGGCTACTCCAAGCGTCCTCCCCACCTAACACTATCATTTCTCCCCTCTGTGCAATCAGAACATCTATTTTGTGCTCAGGTAAATGTCACAGAAGCCATGCTTCCTTCGGCTGGTCCGAGAGTTAAATCATGATCAAATTGAAACAATCAAAGCAATGTCTTTCCACTTGCCGGAAAAGTTCTTCCCCAGCCTCCTTTGGAACTTGAGGTAACCACATGACACAGCTCTGGACAGTAAGATGGAAGGGGAAGTTTGAGAGTGGGACGCTGGGAAGACATCTCTGTGATAAGAGAAGGTTCAGGCCCTTATGTTTCTTTCCCTGAAGTAAAATCAAATGTACTGTGTGGAACTAAGAGAGACATCTTGAAACCATGAGGCAACCAGCACAAGCACAGAAATCCAGCGTGCTGAGAATGGTACGCAGATGGAACAAAAGACCTCGAATCGTCTATGACCCTACTGAGCCTCTGCTCAGCCCAGGACAGCCATCACCCAGACTACTTGCCCTAGGCAAAAAACAAGTCCCTATTTGTTTAAGCTACTCTTAAACTACCACTATCACCTACCACTATCTAAATCACAATTAATACACAGTCCTTGCTTCCTTGCCACTTTGCCTTTTTGGCCTCCAAAAGACAAACATTAGATGTGATCTAATTATGAACTTCTTCACTGAAGGGAAGTTCAGAAGATAAATGCAGTACAGGATAGACAAAATTAATATTTTGAGATGTTTTCATGCACCACTTAAGTGAGGCATCTCAAGATGTTGGCCTTCATCCTTCACAAGGAAGATAATCACCTCCTAGCTCTCTCTGTTTCTGATCAGGCCTCAAGTCCACAGCCCTCCTGTGGGGGTTTGTGATGTTAAAATAAAAAACTACATTTCCCAGGATCCCCTTCCCCGTATGTTCTGAGGTAAATTGGATAAAAGAAGAACTGGCATGAGATTTGAAAGGCAGAAGTAAAGCAGTGACCATTACTCTCTGAAGATCATTGTTGATAGATATGGAGACAGAGACATGCAAAAGTAACCAGCCAGTTCCATTTCATCCTCACTGTCACCTGTTTTGGGTCCAGCTCTTTTTCTCAAATGCTGACCTTGCTGAACCCAGACACCACACCAGATACTTGGCTACCAACCCACTGAGGCAAGAGTGTGCTATGGACCTTCCCCTTCACGGCCCCTCTTTGGTGGCTGGACATGCCTAGCTTCTCAGATGAACTAGAGGTTCATTTCTTTGCTGATCCTGCAACTCCCCTTCCAGGTCTTCATTTACACACCTCCTCGACTGTGTATAGTCTAATTCCTATAATAATTCCTGTACGCCATAACTCTTACAGTGCCTCTGCTCCCCTGACTGCTATACCTGTCTACCTACCTTACACAAAAAGAGCCTATTCTCCATTTCTTCCTCCCATCAGGTGGTGAGCAGTCATACTATCCCCACTGGGTTGCAGGTCTTTAGCTAAAGTAAACAGTGTCCCCCCAGTTCTAGTTCAAGCATCCCTCCTACAATAGTAGCAAACCTGCTGATTTCATTATAAAGGGACCAAGTAAATAAGCACTTTTCTCAATAACAAACATTAGCTTTGCCTGGAGACAATTAAGTCTCCATGTAGAATAAAAAACACTTTCTCTAATCGTAGGGCCCTGGCTTGATATGAAGAAACAACAGGCAACTCATTTTTTGCTCAGAACAGTACAGTTACAGACTAAGCAAAGAGAGTCCAACAGCTGCATCCTGTCTCCCAGGTAATGGTCCCGGCTCGGGGTCGTATCCTTTTGAGTTATAGTCTCTCTGTCTCTCCTCCACTTGCTCTCTGTCTGTCTCTGCCTCTCTCAGAAATAAATAAACATTAAAAAATAATTAAAGGGTCGCCTAGGTGGCTCAGTTGGATAAACATTCAACTTCAGCTCAGGTCATGATATCACAGTTCATGAGTTCAAGCCCTGCCTGCTCCAGCTCAGAGGCTGGAGTCTGCTTTGGATTCTGTGTCTCCCTCTCTCTCTCTGCCCCTCCCCTGCTCATGGTCGCGCGCGCTCTCTCTCTCTCTCTCTCTCTCTCAAAAAATAAATAAGTAAAAACATTTTTTTTTAAATTGAGACTTAGGAGCACCTGGGTTGCTCAGCCAGTTAAGAGTCTGACTTTGGCTCAGGTCATGATCTTGCAGTTTGTGGGTTCGAGCCCCACATCAGGCTCTGTGCTGTCCACAAGGAACCAACTTCAGATCCTCTGTCCTCCTCTATCTCTCTCTGCCCTTCCTGTGCTTGTGCATGCATTTTCTCAGAAATAAACATTTAAAGAACAAAAAAATGAAAAAAAAAATTTTAAGTTTTAAAAAATTTAAGTTTCCTTAAAGATAGGGGGCACTTTAATATGTAAAATAGATCATAAAGTTAAGCAATAAAATTAACTTTTACCCCAGTGAATTTTTCTTGGTTTGCTGAAATATTGCCATAAAAGGTCAAATCTTTGGTAAACTTCTAAGAACAAGATTGTTCAAATACTGTTCAGATTGAAATAGGCAAATAAATGTGCTTACCATTTAAGTAGGATGAGACTGGAGTGGTTAGAAGGAGGTGAAATGCAGCTTGGGAAAGTCATTTAAATATAAATATAAACTGTGAGATCATGACTTGATCTGAAGCCAGAGCTTAACCGAGTCACCTAGGTACCCCACAACTCATTTTTGTGTGTGAAAAAAAATCACTTCTACTTACTATAGATTAATATAATTTTGGGTGAGCAGAAAACTTGAGGCATTCTTGGTGCCTCAAGGTTCTATATCTGATTTAATACCAGTGCAATGGAAGACTCCTCAAGCAGGTCATGCCTATGAGTTCACCTTCATGGTTTGCTCTAAATGCAACAGCCTCCTACAGCTTTGTTTGCCACAAATGGGACATAAAAGTCTGCTGAGGTTAGAAACCCAGCACTTGGTGTTGCCTCCCTGTTGACACAGCTTCCCCTCTGTAGTCTGGCTACATCTTTGAAATACAGCCAAGAACAGTACACCCTACAAGCAGTACCCATTGATCTTTTTAGTGTCAGTTGGTATCCCCATGCTCCCTCCAGCTTCTTCAGGATACCCTGCCTCTTCCCTCAAACCCTATTTCCCTCCTTTTTAATAAAACACTTTGGTAGCTGCTTTGGTCCCCCCAAAAAGCTTATGTTGAAACCTATCAGAAAGTGGAGCCTTTGGGACAGGATTAAGTCATGAGGGTGGAGCCCTCATAAATGGGATTGTGCTCTCATAAAGAACCTGCACAGAACCCCCTAGCCACTTCCACCCTGTGACATTATAGCAAAATGACAGCCATCTAGGAAGTAGGCTTACACCAGACACCCAATCTGCCAACACCATGACCTCAGACTCCCCAGCACCCAGAACTGTGAGAAATAATGTTCGTTGTTTATAAGTCACTCAGTCTATAGCAGTCTGAACAGACTAAGACAGACTAAACCCCGAGCCAAAATCACTACCTAAGTTGTCTCCTCCCCAAGAGCCCCCCACCCTCAAACTTAACTCCCTTATTTTCTTCACAGCACATTTTGAAATCAGGTATTTGTATTCCTAATAGTATACCTCTCGCTATGTATTTATCCTAATATATCTTTCTATTCATTTCCATAAAATGTAAACTAGTACCTAGAATAATGCCTGATGTGAAAGATACTCAAAGCATTGTTGAATAAAGGAACACACAATCTGCCTACCAAAAAACTGGTTTTCCTATCCTCATGAGCAGAGAGGATTTAATCATTAAACCCTCCCAGAAGGCAAGGGAAAGTATTTGTTTCACATCCATCTAGAACACTGAAATAAAAGGAAAACATATGTTTCCAAGTTTAAAATAATCTGAATGTTCCTATTTTACCATATATGTTTTTTAAAGTTTATTTATTGCTGAGAGAAAGAGAGACAGATCATGAGTGGAGGAGGGGCAGAAAGAGGGAGACACAGAATCCAAAGCAGGCTCCAGGCTGTCAGCACAGAGCCTGACGTGGGACTCAAACTCACGAACCATGAGATCATAACCCAAGTAGAAGTCGGACAAAGGCACCTTACCATATATGTTTTTAAATTACATGATTACTATGCTGCCTTGGGTCTCCATGAAACACCCACATGGTCCTGAAGTTAATTTGTTCTAGGCCTGAGGACCTATGGTTTTGTCCTTACACAGGGCAGTGGGGGAAACGGGAAACCTGAGAGCAAGAAAAGAGGAGGGCGGGAAGGACTCCTGATTTTGCTGCTGGCACTCTCCTTCTGTTATATTTCAATCATGAAAATACATCATGGGGTTCTGGGAAATTATATGAAAACCTTTTTATTCAGAACAATAAAAATTAGTCAATTGAAGGAAGAAAATACAGAGGAATTAAGTAAAAATTATAATTGGTAAATGGACAAGAGATTGTTGAGAAGAAGAGGTCTGTTAAAAACATATTCTTATTAGTTCACTTTTATCAGGACTGTAAAAGAAAAAAGCAGAAATCTGCTTCACAAAACAGTCCAATGTCATGTCTATCACTCTGTGATTGCACTTCGAGGGCATTCATCAGGCTTGTTGACTCACATTATTACATTCTAATGGAGATTAGCTAAATTGTTAGGACACAGATGCACACTCGAAGAGAGCATAAATTTTAAAATCCAATTTTATATTTCATTTCTTGAGAAGTTTTACGACGGCTCGAAATCTATCCTGGAAGAGGGTAGTCGAATGTTCATATTTTATGTGATGAAACCAACGGGTTCACCATTTATTCCCAACTAAAACTGAATTGTCTGAGAAGTGCAGTAATTGTCAGCCTCTAAAGAGCCTATCTCATGTCTCCCAGTTTAATTGGATTGTTTTCTGAGACAGCCTTTCCATTTCAATTTCATAAAGACCATAAATGCTCATGTTATTGTTCTTTTGTCTTTTTCCTCAGAACTTTGTTCGTTTTAATTTTTAGCTGTAGTGGCCTAAAACGACGCTGTTTTCCTTTCTAACCCAAAGTTCAAGTGAATGGCAACTATGGAGCCACTTGACATCTTTCCATCTCTAATTGCGTGGACAAGATAAGATGGAGCTTATTAAGGAAGGCAGCGCGTCGTTTATATTTGCAAAGTTATTTATATTTGCAAGTGGCCAAAATCATGAAGGGGCAAAAAATTTCACTTTGCAGATGAATGGTTCTTAAGTTATATACCTGGATGTGGACCAGTTATTAAAAAATCAAACCACAGTGGGACGCCTGGATGGCTCAGTCAGTTAAGCCTCCGACTTCGGCTCAGGACATGCTCACTTCGTGGGTTCCAGCCCCGCGTTGGGCTCTGTGCTGACAATTCAGAGTCTGGAGCCTGTTTTCAGTCCTGTGTCTCTCTCTCTGCCCACCCCCCTCTCAAGCTCCGTCTCTCTCTGTATCAAAAATAAATAAAAACATCTAAAAAGTTAAAAAAAAATCAAACCACTGAATGACAGAGAGCACTATTTAGTCACAACAAATCTCAGTGTTAAGTGTTCTGACCAGAGACAGCCCAGAGGTAGCCAGAGGTAGGTATATGAGTAGCAAGTGAGCTACTCAACAAAATTTGCCATAAAGTAAGATTATATAATAATGAATACTCTTTGGGACATTAAAAACTAAAATAGGATTATACTGGGGGAAAAAGTCATCCATAAGTATATCACAACGTATTGACATCCTAGCCATGCTTAGCACCGTATTAGGCACCATGGTAATACAAAACTTTTCATGCTTGGCTTAAAATATACTTATAGCACCAATGTAAAAAAGCAAAAAAAGGTTTTTAGTCTTTTATGATAAAAATGGATGTCATAAAGAGGGGTATCCAAGCAGTATATCACAGCATCTTCTAGATATACATATAGCTACAAATGATTCCAATTACACATACACACACACACATACACACACAATTAATTAATAGCTATCTCTGGGTGGTGGAATAGTGATTAATTTTTATTTTATTCTTTATACGTTTAAAGATTTCCAAGTTTCTATAATAACTGTACATTGCCTTGGTAATTACATATATAAAGGTTTATTTAAGCCATCTTAACTGTATAAATGATATCTACCTAATCCAGCATTCATATACTCCAAGTACTGAGAGATGCTCCATATGTATTGAATACTAAATCGAGGGTATTAAGAATGTATCTTGTCAGAGCCACCTGGGAAATGTAATTCATCCCTTGCCCTGTTTATTATTCTCATGAGAATCAGAAGCTTCCCCCACCCCTTCTTGCCCCCTCCTACCACACACACACACACACACACACACACACACACACGCATCAAAACACTGGCAAACGAATCCTCCTCTTTATTATACTAATATGCCACAGAGAACTTTGAAAGACAATGTCTGAGTCTAAAAGTCTTTATTAGATGCCCTTGCCATACCTCCCACTTTCACTATGGAGGACCACCATCTATCAAGGGCCAGATTAGGTTCTTTGTTGTTGGGTTTTTTTAGCAGCCTTTTGTCGTTTTTGTTAAAGTTTATTTATTTTGAGAGAGACAGAGAGGGAGGAGAGAGAATCCCAAACAGGCTCCTCACTGGGGGTTTCGGAATTTAATGCAGGGCTTGAAATGACAAACCATGAGATCATGACCTGAGCTAAAACCAAGAGTCAGATGCTTAACCAATTGAGCCACCCAGGTGGTCCCAGATTGTATTTTTTAGAAACCTAATCACAGAAGACATTAAATACTTCATATATAACTTTTCAAAATAACAGAAAACTTACATACACAGTAAAATTAAAATAGTGTCTTTTTAAATGTTCTACTTTCAAAGTTTAGTCTCAGAATTCTCTTCTCAGCATTGTTCTTTGCTGGTACCCTAGACATGTCCATACTCTATACATTGCCTAACACCGTCACGCACCCAAACAGTGACCATCTTTGCTTCCCTGCTCAGTTCTTCAAAAAATACTTCAAATTAGGAAATTGCGGGGCACCTGGGTGGCTCAGTCGGTTAAGTGTCCGACTTCGGCTCAGGTCATGGTCTCACGGTTCGTGGGTTCGAGCCCAGCGTCGGGCTCTGTGCTGACAGCTAGCTCAGAGCCTGGAGCCTGCTTCAGATTCTGTGTCTCCCTCTCTCTCTGACCCTCCCCTGTTTGTGCGCTCTCTCTGTCTCTCAAAAATAAAAACACTAAAAAATTTTTTTTAATTAGGACATTGAAGGTACTGGTAGGTACATTCTCTATTTGTGTAAATTTCTCACCTCACAAAATCAAGGTTTCCAGATTAATAATAAAAACACAGTTTGTAAATTCTTTTTCTTCCTTTCTGAAGCATACAAAGCCCCATTGATGAGATCAGATACCAATTCATAGATCACTACTCTATTTATATAAAGCATTCCATAGGGGCTGTACCAATTTACATTCCCATCAAGGTTCTTTTGTCTCCACATCTTCACCAACACTTATTGTTTCTTGTCTTTTAAAATTATTTTTTAATTCCAGTATAATTAACATACAGTGCTAAGTTCAGAAGTAAAATATAGTGATTCAATAATGTACAATAGTATATTCAGTGCTTATCATAATAAGTGTACTCTTAATTCCTTTCATCTATTTTGCTTATTTCCTACACCACCTCTCCTCTGGAAACCATCAATTTGTTCTCTATATTTAAGAGTCTGGCTTTTTGTCTGTTTTCTTAAATTACACATATGAGGGAAATCATATGGTATTTGTCTTTCTCTGAATTCAAAAAGATATGTGCACCTCTATGTTTATTACAGCATTATTTACAATAGCCAAGAGATGGAAGCACCCCAAGTATCCATGAACAGATGAAAGGATAAAGATGTGGTATCTATCTATCTATCTATATCTATATCTATCTACCTATATATATGTATAGATATATATAAAATCAAATATTACTCAGCCATGGAAAAGAATGAACTCTTGCCATTTGCAACAACATGGATGGATCTAGAGGATATAATGTTAACGGTTTCTTTTATTTTTCTATCTTAGCATTCTCACATGTGTAAGGTAAATACCTCGTTGCGGTTTTGATTTGCATTTCCCTGATGATTGATGATGCTGTGCATTTTTGTGTGTCTGTTGGCCTAAGACAAGTACGATATGATTCCACCCATAAATTGAATCTAAAAAGATTAATAAACAAAAAACAGATTCAGAACTATAAATACAGAGAACTTGTGATTGCCAGAAAGGAAAAAGAAGGGGAGGTTGGGCAAAATGGGTGAAGGGGAGAGGGATATACAGGCCTTCAGTTATGGAATGAGTAAGTCGTGGGAACAAAAAGGAAGAGCATAAGGAATACAGTCCGTGATACTGTAATAGTGACATAATAGGACAGATGGAAGCCACAGGTGTTATGAACATAGCATAATGTATAAACTTGTCAAGTCACTAAGTTGTATACCTGAAACTAATGTAACAGTGTGTGTCAACTGTACTCAAAATTTTAAAAAATAAAGCATCCCCCTATTCACAAACCAATCTAAATGAAAGACTAAATTGAGTGCAATTGCAATAATTTACCCCAACCTAGCTATAGAAACACATAAACAAAGAATTAAAATATGTAAGCACCTATGTGTGTATACATTTTAAACACTGTAAGACTTCACTTTGAATGAAAAGAGATGCTACCAACAGACAGCTTGTATGTCCCAGGAAGCAGTGTCTTGGTCAATGCTCAGAAGGAAAACCAAGACTGAATCCCGCTGTCTGAAGTAATCAGTAGCCAGCAGTCTGAGATGGGTTTGTGTTGTGCACAGTGTTTAAGTGTCAGCAATTATAAATTCACAAGAGAAGCTAAGATCTAAAGTGCAGGAAAGAGCTTTCAATGGTTATTTATGCTTACTTAACAATAAAGAAAAAAGAAAGGAAAGTTTATTTGTAATCTGAAAAAACTACACAAAAAGAAGTATGTTTCTACTATTACTCTTTCATAGTAGAGTAACTAAAGAATTCAGAACCAAAGGGTTCAGGAATTCAAGAGTCCATTAAGTAAAGTATTGAGTCTATGGGCACTGACCTTCCTTTCATTTCAGGTAGGCATGTGTTACATGCCATATTTAACATGAAATTAATAAGACCCACACCAGTCCCCAGGTCATCCACAGAGGGTCCCCAGCTGTCACCTGTATTGCTCCCTTCTTATGAGGCAGAACTGCCAGATAACTTCCACTGCGCGGCTTTAAGAGATCTTCAGGCCATACCTCCAAAAGAAGTGACAGGTAATTATCTCTAACCCAATTCTCTTTCATCACCAAATGGATTTCAAAATGTAACTTAGTCCTTTCTTTTCATTTTAATTCAACAAAAATGCTCACAAAAATGCATTGGTACAACATAGGTGCTACTTTATTGAAGTATACTTGTGTTAGTTTAGCCTTCATATCTATCATTATCATCAGACTGAGTCCATAAAGAGGGTTGACTTTATATTCAGGTAAAATCCAGGATTGCTACCTGGTAGGTATAATGTGAGGTGTATGCTAAATCACCCAATATTTTAAAATTGCTCCTCTTGCCATAAGGGCTGGAAATTTCCACCACTTAAAAATTGCTGAATTCAGGAGCTTCTTTGGAATACTTTTGAAAATCATTATAATTACTTAGTAACTAACTCCCAGGAGTTAGTCATTAAACAATATATAGCCAGTCATTTATAAAAATTTCTCAGGTACAATAACAGTATCTAAGATTTTCTATTTGATTAGATAATACCATAATACACTATATATCATTTGGTCATCTTATCAACAAATAGTTTAAAAACTGGGGCAGCAGGGTGGCTCAGTTGGTTGAGCGACCTACTATTGTTATCAGCTCAGGTCATGGTTCATGGAATCAAGTCCCATGTTGGACTCTGCACTGACACAGCAGAAACTACTTGGGATTCTCTCTCTCCCTTTCTCTCTGCCCTTCCCCTGCTTGTGTGCATGCGTGCACTCTCTCTCTCAAAACAAATTTAAAAATTAAAAAATTTTTTTTAAATAACTAAAAGAGAAGGGGCACCTGGGTGGCTCAGTTGGATGACTGCTTAACTCTTGGTTTTGGCTCAGTTCTGATCTCATGGTTGGTGAGATCAAGCCCCACGTGCAGTTCCATGCTGAGCATGGAGCCTGCTTGAGATCCTCTCTCCTCCCTTCTCTCTCTCTCTCTCTCTCTCTATCTATCTATCTATCTCTCTTTCTCTCTCTCTCTCTTTCTCTCTCTCTCTCTCTGTCTCTCTCTCTCCCTCTCCCTCTCTCCTTATGACCTTCTCCATAGGGGCACACTATAAATAGATAGATAGATAGATAGATAGATAGATAGATACTAAAAGAGCAAAAAATTAACCAACCACTCATATTGAAGTACCCAAACCAGAGCTGCAAAATTCAGTGGACTTTTCTTTGTTCTCATCTTATTTGATCTTCCAGCATTATTTCCCAATAATGGTTTCTATGGCTTGGTTTCTATGACTCCACCCTCCAGGTCTTCTTACTGGTCATTTTTCTTCCATGTACTTCCCAACTCTTCATCCACTACCTCTAAATTTTGAAGTATACCAGTGGTTATTCCTGAGCACTCTTCTCCATCTTCATTCTCTAAGTGACCTCATCCATCTTCACAGATTTATAGACTATTTATGTGCTAGTGATTCCCAAATTTACATCTCTACCTCAGACCTTTTTTGTGTGAGTCCCAGATTCCAACAAAAATAGTCCCTTTCAAATCTTCACCTGAATGTCTTACAAACATCTCAACCTTAAATTGTCCAAAATGGGACTCTTTGTCAATCTCATCTGTTAGTTGGATAGGATGGTACCCCACTGAGTTACTAATGCCAGAAACCTAAGAGTCATCCTTGAATTTCCCCCTTTCTCTCAAGCCCTTCAACCCATGTCCAAAAATATATCTTGCATCTACCCACACTTCTTCTGCTCCTCTGTAACTAGTGGTTACCAGGTAACTGTTATCTCTTAGCTAGATTACTGCAACTGCTCCTCCCTGCTCTCCCTCCCACTATTGCCCTACTCTAATCCACCATACCCACAGAAGCAAAAGTAATCCAAACACTTATTTTGAACCAGGCATTTCCTTCCTGAAAACATTTCCATGGCTTCCTGATTCACTTGGAATAAAATCTAAACTCCTAAAACTTTCTACAGTGTCTGATAAGATCTAACCCGCACCTATGTCTTCACCACAATCCACCTTGCTCTGAAACCTCCAGTGACTCCTCCTGTAGCTCATTAAGCTTTTTCCACATTAGGATCTTTGCATATGCTAGAGGCATGTATAGATTCCAAATATATTTTTTGAGAGGGGTTAGGGAACATAAGAAAAAGAAGAGATTCAAGGACAGCTCCTATTTGGTCTTCCTTCCATACTTGACATGACTCTCCACATAGCTTGCTTCTTTTCATCCTTTATATCTCAACCAGTCCTGAACATCATCAAGCTCAATCCTACTGATATTCTGAGTCTGTCCTCTGCCACTCCATGTCCTTCAGTCAAGACTGGTGGGACTTGCTGCAGTTGAGGAGCAGGTATAGGCTGAGAAATGGCTCTTCCAGGTGATGTAAGACAGTGAGTCCCAGGTCACTTGTTGTAGAGGGTATGAAGAGCTATCAACAAGATGGTAACACCAATAAGGAGATTTTCTTTACTTTATAATTTTACATACTCTTATTCTTTATGAACTTCCAGGCTGCTGAAAATCTATCATTTAATCTATTCTATTCTGGTATCCACAGTCAAATACAATACTTTTTTCCCTTTTATTTAAAATGTGGTCCTTCTCTTTCAGTGAAATTCAAGTACTGTCTCAGTCCCCATTCACACCTCAAAGGTTTCTCTTTGCGCTTTCTTCACCTATATTTTTTTAACTTTAAACTCCCAGATGAGCCACCCCATGCTTTATCCTGGAAGCAAGTCAGTAAAGACCGAGAGAGTCTGCTTGTAAGAGACAGGTTGCACACCTAGTTCACATCAATTTTCTCCTGGCCCCAGATGCTGGCATCCCCACTGATCAGGCTTCTGGTTCTAGTGGTATCCAGCTGTTGGCTCTATATTACAGCAGGTTTGATGGTCATTGACTATCCAGCTGAGCAGTCTCTCCACAACCTTTTAGCATCAGGAGAAAGGATACAGTTCGCCATCTCAGCTCCCAGTTAGTTGTCTACAGCCTGTGAGTGGGATCTCTTCCACCTGTTGGACAGCCTTGGAGGTATCAAGCCAATCAACAGTCTCACATACTTTCTTTAGCTGATCTAAACCTCAAGAAAACCAGTTAACATCATCGACCAGAGACTCAGCTCCACAGGAATCTAGGGGCTATCATTATCTTCTTCTGACAGGCTATGCACTCTGCCAATTTTCTACTGTCCTCCTCCCAATTCCAGGGGTTGGTTATACCTATACATTCTGCCTCTCAGAGAGCTCAGAGACAAGAGGATAGCAACAGGGCCTATATTAAACACCTCTTATTCAAAAGAGAATTGGAAGGAGGGGCTAACTTTAGGTCAGAATGAGACAACTGGAAAATTCTCCTCTCCCTGCACAAGGCAGTGGGAAGATATAAAGCACCTAACGTGAATATTCCATAAACCAAAGAAGTCTCTATCTTCCATCCACTTGCCTGAGATATATTCTTTTTATTTATATCAACCATTTTTTCTCATGCCTGCCAAGGTCTACATCCTGTCTAGACAGTTCCCTGTCCTCAGAAATACTGAGTGGAAAATAATCCTAAAGAAAGGAAAAAGCAGCTCTGCATTTTAATGTCTGAAGTTACTGCCATGAGTAAATACTTCATTTATAATTTCCTTATCCCATCATTTTTCATTGATCCTTATGAGCAGCATTTGTCTCGTATCCCCTGTCAAAGATTAAGACCACTATTGAAAATCTAAAACCAGAAGTGCCGTGATAAATCTGATACTTATTTAAGTGAAGAACTATGCTGGTCAGGGAGAACAAACTTCTAGTCGTATAGAGCACTCTTGGGAAATGTTTATTGATTACAGAGGTGAGAGTAAGTTGACATTAGCCTTAAAAGTGAGTGTTGTATCAATTAGGTCAGCCTTAGAAGTTGTTGACTAAAGTGAAGCCACTACCTATGACCATTATCACTAATTAATTACACAGGTCTAAAACTAGCTCTAACCTTAACCATAGCATAGGACTATCAGTCTTTTTTTTTTTTTTTAGGAGTATAGACACTTTTTTTTTAATCCTCTCTCAGCCAAAGCTGCAGGCAAGATGACCAAGACTGTCCAGATCTTCTTCATTGTGGTTGATTCTTTTGGAAGATGTTTAATTTGCAGAGGACTGATTTTCATTGTGAGTGTTTTTCAGCATTATTTTACCTCTACTAGTTTTTGGATCATCTGTTAGAAGATTGGTATGTAAAAGTATTCAGGACTCTGAATAATAAACATGATATAACTATAAGGAAAATGAGAATAACTAAAGTACTACAAAAAAATATTCTAGAAACATGGCTTAAGATTTCCCAGAATGGGCCAAGGACAAGTCTCCTTAAAGTCTACTTTAGATGGTCAGGTTGCTTTTTAACTTTGCTTATAGATTGTTTCATCACTCCCTCCCCTAGTTAATTCAGGTACAAAATAAAGTATTAGTGATGGTACACATGCTCTACTGGTTGGCTAAAAGGAAATGCAGAGTTATTATTTCATCTGTAATAATTTGGGTTAAACCATTTAAATGTTTATTCTGTTATATTATTTACAAGGTTAGGGACAAATTTTGAGACTTCTGGATTCAATTCCTATGAATGGGATTACCATCCCCCAAAAGACTCTTCAGGGAGTTATAACCTCTAATAAAAGTTTTAACCTTTTAGACATTAATTAAGAAGATATAGTCTATTTAAGCTATAGAGGATTCATTCAGTAGGAATGATCTAATAACTGTATAGAACAATTAGTCAAGTAGTCTGTTGAGTACCAACTGACAGCCTCTCAGGAGAAAGAATCCAATAGCTGATAAGAAAGGCATTCAATCTTATTCCAACTACAGGCCTATTTCCTCTGAGTGTGTCATTTCAGTCAGTATTGTATCTCAAGAATATCTGTAGCCTCCTCCTTCAGCACAAGGAAGGTTTCTTTCATTTATATATTGTTTAAAAAAGAGGATCAAAATGGGTAAGTTTACTGTAACACATTTTTTAAGTCGGCTGCATTAGCATTAGCTTGGGAGAGATGAGTTATAGAGTTACAGTAAGAGTCATCACTGGACTCACGCATGTTATCATTGTAGTAAAAGAACAATGATAAATTTAGTCATTTTAAGTATACAACCTTAAACCAGTAAAAAAGAAAAATATGACAGAATATGTTTCTCAGATGTAAGTAGCAACCTAGGTACAAGTGATCTTTTGTGCCAACCCCAATCTCTTGCAATTTATGCCCTATCCAGCAAAAAAAGGGGAAATTTTAAAATGGCCAAATTGATCAGACACAAGCATGAGGTAGTGTGGCTGACAGCCACCCTCCCTGAGTCGTATCGTCAGCAGCCGGGAGGTGGATCAACCCAAACGGTCACCCTTACTTCAGAGGTGAGTGTCCCTCTTCTACTCTTCCCTATCTATAACAGCATTTAACCAGGAAGAAAAACACTCCACAAGTATGCTTTCAAACCATTTCTCCTTAAGCCATCAATTTTTTTAGTCTAATAGTGGAGTGTTTACAGCCTGTGTTTCTCGGTGACCCGTGTCTATCTGATTGCACCAGGGGAGGGAAAAGATTATTAGGTCATAAGTGAAAGAATTTGACGAGATGATCCCTGGGGTGCATAGGTTAATATTCTGAAATACTTTCTCATCACGCACGAAGCTGCCACAAAGAGTGAAGCTACTGGCTTCACTTTCCATGTCCTGATGTGCCATACTTAATGACTTCTCCTTTAGGGAAAGTGACAAAGGTCCAGAGGAGTGCAGTCTCACTCAGACAGCTTATGAGAGAGCTCTTGGGATAATTAAACATACTTGTGAGGGGGAAATATGGTAACTAGGAGCAGGGCCAAAAGCTACAGAGAAAGATTGGGTCTTGCTGTGGGATTAGATAAAACAGTAAAGCTATTGAATGATGACCTGACATTTGGA
Source organism: Suricata suricatta (assembly GCF_006229205.1). NCBI lineage: Eukaryota > Metazoa > Chordata > Mammalia > Carnivora > Herpestidae > Suricata > Suricata suricatta. Next base: position 51,475,653 of record NC_043708.1, on the reverse strand, counting down.
GGTTCATCAGTTAGAATCTCTTTTTCAGTTTCTACAGCACAGTCACAAATGTGGGCAGAGTTGTCAAGGTGATGCCTTGCAATACTCTTCTAGCCTTTGTGGAGCTGATGGAAAGGGCTCCACTCCATAAGATTAGGTTCTTAATTTGCTCAGAAAAGGGTACTAAAAAACTAAGTTGATGCAAAGTGATGAATCAGGAGCACAACTAGGACTTCCTCAAAGTCCACTGTAGTCTAGAACTGGTCACAGAGTCCACTTCCCCACGATATCCAATGTGGGATTCATCAGTCAAATCCAGGGATAATTGAAAGAGATGTATACACTCATATTAAAGTGTATATATGTTAAAGGACAAAAAGTAAGGAGGAAAGGTATTACTAGAATAGGCAACTCTTTGAAATGGGAGACGTCTATGAGGGGTACTCCAGAACCTTTATATGTTAAGAGACAGCGAGCACTATTCAGTAGACCTTAATCTAATGTAGCCACAGCACTTGTACATTGGATCTGGCTAAGAGTCTCAGGGCTAAGCTGGATCAGTGAGCCTGAGATAGCACTGCCAGGTATGAGGAGACCTTGTAAAAATGAGGGAAAGGAGCCAGGAAGAGACCTATTTGCTACATTCCAGGATTGGTCCCAGACCCATGAACAAGTTGTATTAAATAGAGAAGCCACGGTCTCAGTCTCTGCCACACTCTGCTCTATGTATGATGTGGAATATATTGCTTTGGCCTAAACTACAGGGCTTCATGTTGGGCTCTTTGAGTGCGGACCAGCTAACAATAAGTCTGCCTTTGGCACAGTACACTACTCCCTCCTTCCCTGGAATAGGAGTAGTATATGCCCTTTATACACAAAAAGCTAATATCCCCTTATAGACTTGAGTCATTATTAACAGGCTTCTTCATTCTTGGGTATGTTATAAGGTATATTTTTTCTATAAACAACTTCCAATGAGGGAGAGAAAGCAAGAATTTTGCCTGTAGAACTCAATTATTGTTCTTTCATTCAGCAAACAATGCACCTACTTTTTGTCAAGCATTTTAGGAAGCATTTTTAAAAATAGCATCAGTCTGAAAATCAGATGGTGCTTCCAACTAAATCCCTGTAGAATTTTGTTGTTTTAGAATTGAAAGTACTAGAGAATATTCAGAGCAGATGGTCCCAAAAGGATATCCAAAACAGATGCTCCCAAGAATGAGAATGTGATTGCTCTTACCGTCTCTTGCCTACAACATCACAGTAAATTCTAAATCAGTGTCCCTTCCTCCCATCCATTGTTTCCTCTCAAATCCATTTTTACCCACAATCAGAGCCATCCTTCTAAAAAAAAAACAGCCTATCATTTCATTTCCTTCTTTTTTATTCCCTCAGTAATCCTACATAAACTCCAAACTTCTTACCATGGCTTCCAAAGACTTTCATCATCTGGGCCTGATCCCTCTTATAAATCTCATCCCCCCCCTTCCCCAAGCTACAACTAGATGATGTTTGAAAATGCTATTAATTTTGTTATAACTTTATATTATGTGTGGCAACTAGGACAATAACATGGTAGCTCTTTGCCAAAAACAGACTTGTCAAAACCCCAAAAGTATCAATAGTTGCACTCTGATCTAAAATATAGCCCTCTATAGAACATTTGTGAAATAATTTGAAGATAACACAAAGAAATGGAAAAACTGTCCATGCTCATGGATTGGAGGAAGAAATATTGTTAAAATGTCTATACTACCCAAAGCAATCTACACATTTAATGCAATTCCTATCAAAATACCACCAGCATTTTTGCAGAGCTAGAAAAACCAATTCTAAAATTTGTATGGGACCACAAAAGACCCTAGAGCAATCTTGAAAAAAAAAAAAGCAGAGCTGGAGGCATCACAATTTTGGACTTTAAGCTATATTACAAAGCTATATTTATCAAAACAGTGTGGAACAGAACAGAAAACCCAGAAATGGACCTACAACTATATGGCTAACTAATCTTTGACAAAGCAGGAAAGAATATCCAATGGAAAAAAGACAATCTCTTCAATACATCGTCCTGGGAAAACTGCACAGCAACATGCAGAAGAATGAAACTGGACTACTTTCTTACACCATACACAAAGATAAATTCAAAATGGATGAAAGACCCAAATGTGAGAGAGAAAAAAAAACATTAAAAAATCCAGAGGAGAACATAAGCAGCAATCTCTTTGACCTCAGCTACAGCAACTCCTTATTAGACACATTGATGAAAACAAGAGAAACAAAAGCAAACATAAACTACTGGGACTTCAAGACAAAAGGCTTCTGCACAGAGAAGGAAGCAATCAATAAAACTAAAAGATAGCCTATGGAATGGGAGAAGATATTTGCAAATGATATACCTAATAAAGGGTTAGTTTCCAAAAGTCAACAAACTTATCAAACAACACCCAAAAATAACCCATTTCAGAAATTGGAAGAAGACATATATAGATGCTTAGCCAAAGAAGACATCCAGATGGATAACAGACAAATTAAAATATGCTCAATATCACTCTTAATCAGGAAAATACAAATCAAAACCACAATGAGATATCACCTGATTCGAAAAAGCACATGCACCCCAATGTGTATAGCAGCACTACTAACAAGAGCCAAATTATGGAAAGAACCCAAATGTCCATTGACTGATAAATGGAGAAAGAAGATGTGTGATGTATATACAATGGAACATTACTCAGCCATCAAAAAGAATAAAATCTTGTCATTTGCAATGACATGCATGGGGCTAGAGTGTACAATGCTAGGCAAAACAAGTAAGAGAATCACAAATGCCATGATTTCACTCATGTGGAACTTAAGAAACAAAACAGATGAACATAGGTGAAGGTAGAAAAAAAAGAGGGAGGCGAACCATAAGAGATGCCTAACAATAGAGAACAAATTGAAGGTTGATGGAGGAGAGGTGGGCAGGAGATGGGCTAAGTGGGTGATGGGTATTAAGGAGGGCACTTGTTGGGATGAGCACTAGATGTTATAGGTAAGTGATGAATCCCTAGATTCTACTCCAAAAACCAATATGGTAACTAACCAGAATTTACATAAAAAAGTGAAAAAAAAATATGTAGCACTTAAGAAGCATCCTCATTGCTATGAGCAGTGAGGTTTTAAAGGGAAGCTATTTAAAATATTATTTGTGCCTTAAGGAAGGAGATTCCGAATTTTAATGAACATCACAAAATCTGCTGGATCGAGCAATGACCACAAACACTAACCTGCTACTCCTCTGGGCTGTGATAATGCAGTGGTTCAATATGGACTCTGAGGTCTTGTGCTGCCATTGTTCTCTCTGAATGGTCCTGTTATTTGCTGAGACAACATAAATAAATTTGCAAAGTAGACAATCGGCCTTGTGCTCAGAAAAAGAAGATGAGAGGTTGCTACTTTCTTTTCTAACACGCCCATTGCCAGGACTGAACTGCTCTTGCTGCTCTGTGCAGACCTGCCATACTGTGCACTGGACGTCATAGTTCTCCTCTCTTTATCTCTCTCCACCCCCTGCCATCACAGTGTGATTCATATTTTCTCAATGCCCTACTTTCAACTAGAAGTTGGTTGGATTATTAGCCCCAATCGTTCCCCAGTAACAGGATTATACATCCACACCCTTTGCCACGTCAATTTGTATCACCCTCCCACAGTGCGTAAAACACTTTCCTGCTCCTTTGATAGTAGCTTTGCTTTGCCCAATGAATGTTAGTCGATGTGACATAAACAGAGACCTTAAATGTGCTTAGAGCGTTTGGCTTGTGCTTTTGTGCTCCTGTGATTTGCTATGAGAAGAATAATGCCTCCAGTAAGCTGCTGGTCCAAGGAGAAGTATAAAATTTAGATGGCAGATGTAAATGCAACTGATCCCAGCCACATCCAGCAGAATCATAGCCAGCCCTCAGCCCATGAGCAAAACTATATAAATATATACATTTTTGTCTCTGTAAAACATTGACTTGGGGGATGGTTCATTACTCAGAATTATCATGGCAAGAACTAAATAATACTTTCTAATAAACCAATTTTAATCAAGCCAATTAAGATCAATATTACCTTTGTATGCCAGGTTTTTATCTGTGACATGGGAATAAGAAAAGAACCCAACTCAAATGGTTATGGCAAGAAATAAATGATAGAATAATTGTAAAGCCCCTAGGTACAGGCTGGCCCACAGAAAAACACAATATAGTAATTTTGAGGTTATTTGAGTAATCTGTTACTTTCCCAGGTTTATTTGTATTTTCAGATGCTTGCCGAAAAAAGGATGGTTGAATTTATAACTACAGCTTCTGGCTGAGGCCTCCTAGATTTCTGCCCACTAAGTGAGTGTCACAGCTTCCCATAGGAAGTTTGCCCTTTTCTCTTCCTAAATAAGTGATTTGAACAAAATTACTTTATGCTCAGTTATACAGTAGTTTTACCTATAGAGTTTTAAAATAGGACAGCACTTTAAACCCAGAGGAATGAATTTTTAATAATGAACTGGGAAGAACTGTGGCAAATGAACAGTGGAGAGGGATTAGAGGGGGAAAAGAGTATTTATATAAGGCCTTGAAAATCACAGCAAATAGCCATCCTCTTATCTCATGTACTGACCAAGCCAACCATGGTGACTGAATCAAGACAAAAGTGCAGAAGTATTTCAGTTGGTTTCTCAAGAACCTCGAAAGTTATGCTTTTAGTTATTTATTTTAAGAGAGAAAGAGAGAGGCAGAGAGAGAGAGGGAAAGAGAAAGAATCCCAAGGAGGCTCCACAGTCAGCACAGAGCCCAATGCAGGGCTTGAATTCAAGAGTCAGTTGCTTAACTGACTGAGCCATCCAGGTGCCCCTGTAATTCTTTCTCTTAGGAAAAGTAATAGGTCTAGGAGCCTCTGGGTGGCCCCAGTCAATTAAGCATTTAGCTTCAGCTCAGGTCATGATCTCACAGCTCATGGGTTCAAGCTCCACATAGGGCTCTGTGGTGACAGCTCAGAACCTGGAGCCTACTTTGGATCTTGTGTCCCCCTCTCTCTACAGCCCCTCCTCCACTCACACACACACACACACACACACACACACACACACACACACTGTCTGTCTCTCTCTCTCTCTCTCTCTCACTCTCTCTCTCTCAAAAATAAACATTATAGGGCGCCTGGGTGGCTCAGTCGGTTGGGCATCCAACCTCGGCTCAGGTCATGATCTCACAGTTCGAGGGTTTGAGCCCCGCGTTGGGCTCTGTGCTGACAGTTCAGAGCCTGGAGCCTGTTTCACATTCTGTGTCTCCCTCTCTCTCTGCGTCTCCCCCATTCGTGCTCTGTCTCTCTCTCTCTGTCACAAAAATAAATAAACTATAAAAATAATTTAAAAAATGAAACATTAAAATTAAAAAAAAGAAAAATAGGCCAAAACTGGGTAGTTTTCATCATCGTTCTAAGGCCTGCCTCTATGTATATCTGAAGGAATCTAAAGTTTTCTATACGAAAATGGAAGGACATTTATTGGGCACCTACCATCTACTCGTCTAGGGAACTTACAAAGTTATTAAGTAGGTATAGTGTCAGCTTCACAGGTATGTGACAAGTGCAATCACAGAGTCTTATTCTCAGATGGGCCCTGCACTTGTTTGTAAACTCTGCTGTTGCCATCTTGAAATTCTTAATAATTTTATTTTTGAGCTTGTTTTTTATAAGCAAAGTTTAGTGGGACAATGGAGGATACATATGAGCAGAGAAAATACTTGCATGTATCAGCAGTAACCTGCCACTCCTTTCACCTATAGCCTTCATGGCTTCCATAACATGCTTATTTCACTGTGAATCTACTAAAATTCAATGCATAGTTGGTCCACCAGAACTCTATACTCATGTTCCATATAACACATCTATGGCTAAGTAAGCAGGGTCACTAACAGATCAGAGAGTCCATGCTTTACCCTTCTGAATTTAAGCTTGCTTAGAACACAAAAAGAACAGAACTGGAGCTTCCAGGTTTGTGAATATGTGGAAATGGAGGAACGGTGGTACACAGGAGAAGAATATGTGCAACGATATGCACACATTTAGAAATTTTTTAGAAGTCATTTTTGTGTATATTTTCCCCCACTCCTGCTAGGAATGAAATACATACACATGTAGGAGCTGTGATATGCCAATGATTCCACACACAAATTAAATGCTCTTATATCTGCATTCACAACTATACATTGCAAATATATATTGGCATACAATATAAATATGAACAGTAAAACTCATGCTAATAATTTAAATTTTTTATTTTTCTGTACTTGCAATGATTATACCATAACGTTTTAGAAGTTACAAAATATTTCTATAGGAAAAAAGCTTTACATATCCATATTTTTAATACCATTTTTTCCTGATTTTTGAACAAAGAGCCTGGCATTTTCTTTTATCTCTGTGTCCCATAAATTATGTAGCTTGCCTTTAGGTACTATTATCCTCCATTTATAGATGAGAAAACAGAGAAACAGAGACTCAGTGAGATTAAGTAACTTTCTCAAGATCACAGAACTTGCAAGTGGCTGACACCAGATTCAAGCATATCTGACTCCAAAGATATTGCTCCTCTCCCAATTTAGACTGCATCCAAACTAGAGCTGGGGAAGGTCCCAAGAGAAACTTGAGCATAGGGGGATATCTGTTGCTTCAACTTCTGTCCATGTAGGTTTGTTTGGAGCAAAGATTTTGTTTAAGACTCACCTGTACACCATAAAGTAGCTATAAAGCTAGGAAGCTATAAAGTTAAGAAAGCTATTCTAGGAAACCTCTTCTAGCATTTTTTTTTCACTAATCTGTGCCCAGTTTCTCAGCTTAGTAGGTCCACAGACTTGAGATCACCAATCCAAATATTAGTACATCATACCCAGCTGTCAGATAAGAACATTAAATTTTCTCTCAAACTCTTTTTCTAAATCCAACATATTTCTATATCTCATATATTGAATCATATGAAAATATTTCATTTAAGTTTTTTAAGTTTGTTTATTTATCTTGAGACAGAGAGAGAGCAAGTGAGCACATGGGGAGACAGAGAATCCCAGGCAGGCTCCACACTGTCAGCACAGAGCCCGATGTAGGGCTCAAGCTCGCAAACTGTGAGATCATGACCTGAGCCAAAGTCAGATCTTTAACCAACCGAGACATCTGGGCACCCCTCCGTTTAATTTTTTATGCTATATCATAATTACCACCAAAATTGCCCAAGGAATCATGTTAATTTAACTACAATCCAAAAATTTTAATGACTTTTGCCCAATTAAACTTTGCCCAGTATAATAAGCATCCTGTTGATTATAAGACCTTGGGCCTCTAACAATTTACCTTCTGGCTTCAGTGGACATTTTTCTAGATTCACAGCAACAATTTCCAAGGCCTCTGTCTTACCTATCCCAGCAGCATCTACAAAGTCTGAGTCAGCAAGCATATAGACTAATAAATAGTTAAGGGATCATAATTCTTTGCTACCTGAGAGAGTGCTCTTTTTACTACACCTGCAGGGGGAAATTTGTATCTAAAGTTAAAAAATACATATTAGGATAAAGATCTTTCCTTTTAGAAGTCGCCATCTGAAGTTGGATGTATTTTGTTCTTACATATATACATATTCACTTCTTACCCCTAGGACGGTGAAGATGCTGCCACAGCCAGAAATGTGAAATGTTTGTGTCAAAAATTTTTATCACAGCAACTCTTCCTTTGAGATATTCAGAGAATTGAATATATTTTATAGATATTTCCAGACATAGAACACAAATACTGCTGTCAAGAAAATTTCCTCTAAGAATGAGGCAGCAAAGATGTTACTGTCAGAAAAACAATGAATTCTTCAATGATAATTTCTATAATACATTCCTGAGAGTGTAGAAATAACACTACATAAATATTCTTATTTGAACAACTTGAGAAGACATGCATAAACATAAACTGTATTTGTAGGTTTAAAAATTGCACTACATGAAGCCTGAAAAATATTTCTATTGATTTTTTAAATCCATGGAGTCTCACTGCTCACCAAAAACAAAATGAAAAGTGGAGGATTCAAAGAAATACAACCAGGGACTTTTAGACCAAACCTAAATGTAGTATATCATCATAAAATTGTTTTAAATCAAAGAGAAATTATGAATTTCCTTATGCCCAAAACTCCCCATCTGGTCTCCACAGCTCAAAATTCAGAAAAAGTTCCCAAGGAGGGGGAAAAATAGAAACAATGAACATATTATATTTTTTTTAAAAAACCTAAAAGCAAAGGTATTCTTTATAATATGGAACCTCAGAAATTATAGGATTTTCATTTTAAAAAGCATATACTACATAAGTATAAAGTAATGTTACTTGTGATATTGTGGTATCAGAATTATGACAGCCAGACTTCCAAGATTGCCCAAATATTCATAGCCTCCTGATACTCCTCATACTTAGGGACTCATGGCTAGCCTGTGTAACAAAGACTACACAAACAAAAGACATTTCTACTTCTGCCTTGATCTCTCTTGGATTACTAGCCATGCAGGATGCCAGATGCCATGTCATGAAGGCACTCAAGCAGCCTTTCTAGAGGCCCAAGTGAGGAGAAACTAAGGCCTACCACCATTAGCCCATACCAATTGCCAACCACATGAGCAAACCACTCTGGATGCAAATCCTCCAGCCCACATCCAGTCTCTATACGACAACAGCTCTGGGTTACATCTTGATTGCAACCTCAAGCTAGAATCACCCAGCTAAGCTGCTTCTGAATGTCTGATCCACACAAACTGTAAGATAATAAATGTTTATTGTTTAAAGAATCAAGTTTGCAGTAATTTTTTATGCAACAATAGATAACACACTGGCCTTAGCCTGACAGAATATCTACAATGGTGAGATAGGAAGAAAGTGACTCTTTGCTTTCTAAGTTAATAAACTCAATTTTATCAGGTCACCCAAAATTGAGGAGTCCCTAGACTCCTGCCTACTAAGTATCTAACTCACAACAGTAGTAGTCATAAAATGCTAATTTAATAATTTACAGTGAAAAGTGGACAAGTGATTGCTGAGAATGCTAGGTATATTCAAGAGACCAAACTTAAATCCAAAGATTGTTTTGTGAGGGTAGGAATAGAAAAAGGATCATTGAATAATCTTATAGACTATGTCCACAGACTATAGGAGTTGAATTTTAAAATTCCTTCTCTTTTCTACAATATTTATTTCAAAAGAACTTACTATAAAAATAGAATGCCCTTTAAGTCTGCAAGCAGAATAGATTCCAGGGACCTCTGAAGTAATCAATCATAAAAGTATAACAGTTATAAAGGCACTCTAAAAAACTTAAGGAATATATCCTTAAGTTTTCAGAGAAAGCATTTATACTCTCCCATTAAACATCTTTTTATTTTGCAATAGAAATACTCAACCGCTCTGACCCAGCCACACCAGCATGCTTCTGTGGTGAAGATACAGCTATCACTCAACTTCAAATGAAACCCACAATTTTCCTATGCTTCTAAATACTTCCCCCCACATAAATGTAAAACAACCAGGAAGGTTTCTTTGCCTTTACTCCATCTTCCTAGTCCCCCAATTAAACTCTCATTTCAGCTCCTTTTTCTTCCACAGAGCTAATTCATTTAATGTCTGATAATCTATATCATGTATCATCCTTCCCACTGGCTTTGCATTTTTACCAGGTAAAATGCCTGTCTAGACCATATTTCAGGCTTCAGGGCCTCTGATAAGGTCAAAATTTTTAAGCATTAATATGTATAAAAATCATTAAGAGCTTATTTAAAATATTATTTTCTTGCCTCACTTCTATAGACTTTCAAACCATAAATCTAAGGTAGGGCTCAGAAACCTGCATTTTTAAGAATCAACCTCTCCCTACCCTCTGTGATGCTCATGGAAGCAATCTGAAGACCATGCTTTGAGGGAGAGTTGTAAAGGAAGGATACTTGGGGATTAAGGAAGTCAAGTTATCAGAAACCACTGGCAACTACAGCATTCTCCCTTTCTTCAACCAGAATCACCATCTCTTTGCAATCTGAGTTATTCTGGTTCCTCACCAGTGGCAATGATCCTGCTGCTCACCCTGCAAATCCAAATTCAGAAAGTCCACTTTCCTAACAGGCACACACACTATGCCTTTGTTCAGATGGACTTCGTGTTAGAGTCAAGCTCTTACCTTCTGCTCTCAGAGTAATTCTAGGGACATAATTGACCCATTTGTCATGATTCCTGGCTCTTTCCTATTCTGTCCTGTTAGCATTTGCCTGCTTTCCAGGATTTCCAAGTTTGACAAGCTGTCGATCATTGATGGTCATAGACTGACCCCAAGTCTGCTGACTTCAAACTCTCCCAGCCTGTTTTTCCAGGGGTGATTAATGGACCACTAACATATTTTAATATCTGGTTACTTGGGGATGGAATCAAGAAACACACATTTAATAAGTTTCCCAAGTATACTCAGTATAGGAATCACTGGTATTAGGCAATTTCTCAAAATTCCCTAATGATAAAAAGCATCAGGACCCTGAAAGAGTAGTTTCCTAACCTCACCATCTGATGATTCTGAGTGGGGACAAGGTGAACTTTATTTTTAGCAAGTATTTTGGGTAATTCTAATAATTGGGCAATTTGGGAAACCTGGGTCTAAAGTAGCAATTTAAGACTTTAATGCCAAAATATCTGTCTGAGTTCGGTTTTATATTAGGTTGAACATTAAAGCTAGGAACATGAAGCTAGCCAGTATTAGAGAAGTAATCCTCAGAAGATAACAAACAGCATAACAAGGGGTCTTGCACTTACATTTCATGTCTCACATGCAAACATGTTCAGTGGTAATGAAGGGATTTTTAAATAATACTAAGTCCTTGAAAACTCATGTTGCAAGAGGGATATTTTTCAGTTCCCTTTTAAAAGATGAGTTGCTTCAGTTCTTTAAATCACATTCTGAATTTAGCTGCACAAATAAAACATTTAAATGGGAAAAAATCTTTGACAGATATAATATTACATATGTTATACATATATTTATAATCAAATATCTTGTTATATAAATAATACATACAGTGGATAAAACTATTCATGTTTTAAATTCTATTCTAGATATGTAGTTACTACTTCAGTTTATTTTTAAATATTCTGAGTTAAATATTGGTGACGCAGGTCTCTGTCCTCATTCTACCAAATCTCTCCTAAATCTAAGAATACCCTTGGAATTTATTTTTTAGGTGTACAAATCATTTATTTTCTAAAATAAACAGTGAGAATGAGAAGAGGAGTTCACATGTTGACTTAATAGGAGGTATACCAGCTGGCAGATCTTACAAACTGTTTAACAATAATAAAATTACAAAACGTTGTGATTTCTTAGATTGCAATTCTTCTATCACAGAATATCTAAATACTAAGAAATATAGCTAGAAGTTGGAGGTGGATAATGTCCTGTGATCTTCAGATTGTGCACACAACTATATAGAATTCCTTTCTTTCCCAGTGTCATTCTTGGGGAGACAAACTAGTGTTTCATCGAGGAACTCATGATTCTTCTAGTGTTCACCTGAGACAGTAAGGGGTAATGAGAAAAAGGACTGAGATGTGGAAGATAAAACCTCGGGTTCAGATTCTAGCTGTCATTTATCAGCTGTGTGACCCCGGGCAAGTGATGTAATATTTCTGCATCTCAGTTGCCTCCATCATAAAAGAAAGATAATAGTTCTTGCCCATTTCTACCATGAAAAGTTGTCCAAAAAGGTTTTGAAATTAGGGATAAATTATTTTTGAAAATGCTTCATGAATTACAAACTGCTTTGTAAACATGATGTATTCTTTTGTAACTCTGCCTATTCAATAATATAAATAATTTCCCTTATCACAAAACTTTTTTCTTGACAAAATATTTTTACCCACCGACATTCCCCCTTATATTCTATGGCACCAATCAGGGCTTTTTCACCAATGTGAGGGCCAAGTTCAGAGCTATTTGGGCCCATCTGGCCTTTGACACACCTGATACTAAGGCAAACTGTCAGAGCAGGGCGGGGGGAAGGCGTGGATGGACAGGTCTCTCCCACTCAACAAGCCCTTGAAATGCTCCATCCCAAGTCTGTGACCCGCCTCGGGCCGAGTGCAGCTGTGACACCCTCTTCTCACTTGCTCTACTGGCTTCCTGTTGCTGCTGTAACAAATTACCACAAACTGAGTGGTTTAAAACACAAACTTATTTTCTTACAATTCTGGAGTTAGAGATCCTACATGGATTGAGTGTGGTGAATGGCCAAGGCGTTCGCAGGGCTATTACTTCTGGAAGCTCTAGGAAAGAATCTTGTTTCCATACTTTTTCCAGCCTGTAGGGGCCACATGCGTTGCTTGGCTCATAGTCCCTTGCTCCATCTTCAAAGCCAGCAGGAAAGCATCTTCAAACCTCTTTCTTTGGGGGCCATTATTCTGCCCAACACACTTGCTCTATCTGCTTTATTTTTTGAGGCTATCTTCTCAAGTTCATCTTCAAAATATGAGTCCATCTGTCCAGACCCCCATTATATTGTTCCCAATTTAAAAAAAATGGATTCAGCTTAAGGGCTTTTATTGCTAATCACACGGAGGAATTAATAGGGACAATAAAATTATTAAAAGAAGAACACTAAAAGGTCCAGGAAAACTTGCAAAGTCAAAGATAGAAAGTAGATGAGAGTTCAGACTTTAGCATCCATAGGATGTTTTGAATTAATAAGGTCTTAATTTATTCATGTTGGTTATTACCAAAGTCAGATTATACACCTCTTTCAGTTCCAATAAGCTTCCTCTGAAAGGAGATAATTGGACAGTTTTATCTCTAAAATTGAAAAGATATAGCTAGAATGTGTGGCAAGGAACTATGATGTCTTGGTTGAGGCATGGCCTCTAGGACCAGGCTGCCTGGCCATTTAAAAACTCTCATTGCATAGAAAGCATTTAGAATGGTGCCTGGTACACAGGACAAGCTGCAAAAGCCTCGGCTTTCCTGTGATAATGGGCATTTCCACATGGCTACGCAATAGTCCACGAAAGAGATAGACCTGATTCTATTGGCATACACTATAGACAGAGTAGGGACAAGTACAATGTGGACAATAACGAAAATCCTAACTAAATCTGACTGTTTACTAAGTGCTAGGTATCTTGTCGAACAATTTATATGGTTTCATTTAATCCTCACAACAACTCTATAAAGTAGATTCCTTATAGTTACCATTTACTGTGAGCTTTTTAGAATCTTCTTCTTTCCTATCCACATACCCCAGACCGTGTTGTTTCTAACCTCCCTGGCTCATTCACATTCTCTCCCTCCCCACCCCCACTACTCTCACATATCCTAGGCCACACTATCCTGTGCCTTAGCACTCACTCACCTCTCTGCACATTCTCCCATGATGGGTTCGGAATGCTTTCCCATAAAATTATGTTCATATTATCATCAACCTTATAAGAAATGCTAACATCATTAATGTATCTCTCTCTGCATTACACTGTGAGCTCTTGAGAGTCAGGGCCACCTCTTAACAGTTATAATCCATATAATTGGTACATAATAACATAGTAACTGGTACATAGTAGGAGTTCAAGAAAGGAAGAAAATACTAAAATATTAAAGGAAATCATCAGAGAAGCATACAAAACACAAAATTTATTATATGTAGATATCCATAGAACTAGTTGGAACTAATATAACTATCTAGCAATAAGGATAAGCTAAAGGCATTCTATTTCCTTCATAATTTCTCTTTCATGTTTTTCAAGATATTTAAAGTCATGGAAGGGTGCTACATTATACAAGCAGGACACAAAATTGTATAAACAATATACAATTTTAATTTCCTATTAAAAATCAAATTATTTTTATAAATATTTTATACAATACACATTCATTTTAGAAAAATTAGGAAATTTAGCTAAAACTAAGAAATTTAAATCACATTTAATCCCATGATAGACACATAGATAGAGGTATATAATGTTTTATTTAACAGGCTAAACCTGGTAGGATATAATCAGAAAACATCTTTTGTTTCACTACTACCTCCTTCAGACTGGTTCTGTCAGTTCTCCCTTCCCTCCTCCTGACATCTTGAGTGGATCACACCATCCTCCAGTCCCTTTCACCTATTACAACAGTTTATCCCCTTTCCCATTTCAAAACCGATCCAAGGATTAGAGACCTCCAGGGGCACAGAGGCAGAGGAAGGAGACTGTTTTGTTCTTTCCCCTTCTAGGTTTTGCCTCCTCTCTCCTCCTTCTGGCTCTAAGAGGTTGGGTCTGACTAGCAGGAGGGATGAGAAAAAAAGGCCTTTTGCACTTACTGTTGCCCTGTATCAATTACACACTGTCATGTAGTCACTAAAATTCCAGTTCTCACTCATGGGGTTAAGAGCATTATTTTCACCCATCTTTAGAGACATCTGCCCACCTCCATGCAGATCTCCACCTGTATCATTCCCTGACACCAACAATGCTTTCTAGGTTACTAACCCTTCCTCCGTATCTATAATCTGGTGGTTCACCCAGCTTCTTTCTATTAGACTCCCTCCCAAAGGAAGCACCCTCTTTGGGGAGATACTTTCAAGACCATTAACACCTTCCTCATGTCTACTTGGCTCAAAGAAGTCAAAAATCTTTGTCCTTGCCCATCTCCACTGCTGCCTTCTTTCAAGCAGCCTCTCAAATTCAGGACTGTCCAAGTGAAAGATAGTCTCCAGTTTTGATCTTCCTTATTTGGCCCCAAAGTCCTGGACACAGGTATCTAGTTCTTTCATAAAAATCTCTTATGCTTCACATCTGTGTATTTGTGCTGTTCAGTGGATACCCAGAAGAAGAGTAAAATGCCAGGCTCTGCTTCTTACAAGCGCTCTTCCAATCTCATTGAGGGGACTTCTTATGGCTTTTTTCATTTGGCTTTTGGAGAAGACTCATAGACTCAGCTACTACAAACTCCCTTCAAAAAATCCTCCTAACATATGTCCAGGCTTTACTTAAACAGAATGATGATAATGACAGGTACTGGGTTGAGCTGATCTAGTATCTCACAGCAAGTGGTCTGCCACATCATCTCTTTTGAAAATGTGGGGCTACTTTTTGTTCAATGTCCTTGACTTTAGGATTTAGCCAGAATTCTAGAACAACAGAAAAAGTTTCATTTAACATGAATTATACAAATATACTTTTACTAGAATGTAATGATATGTATACATTAATAAGCATTCTATCTTAAAATGTTTCATTGGCCTATTCTATCCTTGATATTAAGATAAACAAAAAGATGAAGATGATAAAATTCCAGTCCCTTAAACAGCCTGCAATCCAGCAGGGAAGACATATGAACAAATAGCCAATAAAATGCATTACAAATGCTATAAAAGTGACAAAAACAAAGCATTATAGGTGATACAGAAGCAGAAGATTGCTTCTGGTATAGAGTATAAAGGAGCATTTCTTAGGAGAGGTTAAATTTCAGCCAGATTCTGAAAAACTGATAAGCTCTCAATAGTGTGAAATGGAGGTAAGGAAATGCATATTCCAGAGATAGGAAACCCCGTGAATATGAGTCCAGAGACCGAAAAGCAGAGCATTTCTTGAAGGAATGCTGAGTGGTCCAATTTTCTAAGGAATACATGATGGAGAAGAACTGTAAAACATCTTGGGGCTATATCATAACAGGGTAGCTAGGGAATTTGGACTGTTCATTTGGCAGTGTGGAGGCACTGAAGAATTGTGAATTACAAAGAGACACCAAGCTGTGCAAAGGCTGTAGGCAAGAAGGAAACCAGGGAGGAAGCATATGCAATAATCCCTGCCTGCACTAGAACGGTGGCAGGGGGAATGATAAAGAACTCACACAGATTCAGGTGGCAATCCACAACCTTTCAAGCATCCAGCCCATCAGTTACCCTGATAACAGTAGTACAGCCTTGCTGCAGAGGCTTTGGGTCGACTGTCTGCTAGTAATGAAGCTTTCGCGCTGAGAATACGAATCTCCACTTCTTATCCCCCTCAAGGCCAGGGTAATGCATTTTCAAAGAGGCTGTCTAGTGTTAGGGATCCAGGCTGAAGTCATGGAAAGAAGCAAAGTTAACTAGCTCATAAGGGAATCTAACTCACCAACAAATGGTCGTAGGCACAGGTCAGGAGGTTGAAAAGCAGGGCAGAGGGAAGGGGTGGCAAATTGACTAGCAATGAAATGCCCAGGGTAAATAATGATCTGTGCTAGCTTGGAAATAACAGTAAATGCTACCTATGGATTGTGAATACTTTTTAAATTTTATTTACTCCGCTGTCAGTTCAGAGCCTTACCCAGGGCTCAATCTCACAAACTGTGAGATCATGACCTGACCCAAAATCAAGAGTCAGATATTCAACTGACTGAGCCACTCAGGAGCTCCTGGATTGTGAATATTTAGACATGTGGTGCTAATTTGAAGTGTTGTATAGCATTCAATTTTTATGCCAGGTGCTCTAGTAATATGCCAATCCATGAACAGGAATTCTTCATATTCTAGGCTGTCTTTATTGTTATTATCATTAGAATGCCAAGTCTAATGGATACTAAGACTTTGTAGCACCCTAAACATGATCTAGCAACCTGTAGTTACCTTGATGTTTTACAAACTTCAATTTGATGCCAGATATAATTAGGGATCAAGTGTTTCAAGATTGGGTCAAAAGGGGAAATAATGAAACTTAAGGAAGCTGTCATTGGTAAATGAAGGTCATCTTTATAGAAGCAGGAACACCAATTGTGCTTGTCTAGCAGAAAAATCCATGAGCTTCTTTGACAGAACTGCACTGCCATCTATAGACCTAGCAACATGGCCATAACAGGCAGCATGGTTACAACTGTTAAAACTGAAAATCTAAAACAAATTCAAGTACAATTAGGCTAAAACAGAAATCATGGGACATTCTAGAATAATCTTTTCAAAGAACTCCTGCCTCTACAGGAAATAGAAATGGCTTCTGAATAAAAATAAAAGGGTGTTTTGAAGTAAAAGATATGTATTTTCCCAGAAATATGAAATATAAGGGTGAGTAAATTAACTATGGAACTTGCAGTGTATAAAGATCAAGATATAAATGGCTAAAAATAAATTGAGGGGGGAGGGGAATAAAAAATAAAGTATGCTGCGAGGGCAAGCTCCATTAATCACTTTAATAGAAGATCCAGAATTTTATAGAGACAATGAAGTTCACTCAATTTTCAATAACAGGTAGCTAGCTCAGTCAAATTAAGAATCATTTGCATTTTTAACAACTATTTATGAAAATGATATTTAGTAGCATTTATCATAAAATAATGTTATAAACTATAACCAGAACTTCTCATCATCCCAAACAAAGAATGTATTTAAATACTTGTAGGGGCACCTGGGTGGCTCAGTTGTTTAAATGTCCAACTCTTGATTTTGGCCCAGGTCATGATCTCACAGTTTGTGAAAATGCCCAATGGTTTCGAACTCTTACCCCACATCTAAAGGGAAGGCTACTGCCTCCCCCGAGATTTCCTCACCTCCCAAATGCCTTGTAATTGATTTTCTGAACTGTCTCACTCCAATTTCATCTCCTCAATCATTACCTTATTTGGAACCATCCCTTTCTTAATTACTTCAAAATACCATTACCACCACCAAGAGTCACCCTTAATTGAAGGTCTGGCGGACAAAGTACCTCAGAGCTGAAAAACTAACACTGAGGGTAGACAACCCTGTTCTTTAAAAGTCTAATATGGCAGAAAATTATACCACCGCCTTGGAACAAAAGCAGATACTATTGGTTAGTTGTAATCTTTAACAAAATTTTTTCTACTGATTAATGAGTCGATTAACTCAACTTCCTTTTGGCCCAAGAGCATATTAGCAACCACCTTCTCCCCTATCTTCCAATTGTTTCATATAGTAGACTGGGAAATATTCACTTATACTTGTATAATGACATGTTTTTAAGTACTATTGTTATCCAACAAAGTGATCAAAAAACAGTTACTCAGAAACTGTTAGGAGATATGGGAAGGCGGAATTGTTGTTGATCATGCAACATCATGGATTCAATTTCTTTCTAATTTTATGCCTTTATACATTCTACCTGACCTTGATGATGTTGTCTTTCTCCTTGTTTATCCTCTCAGCCACACTGCTAAGCAGGGAGCATAAGGAGTATAAGAAAAAATTTTCCACAATAATGAATACCTTAAGATTCAGCATGAATTAGTTATTTTAAGATTGATAAAGTAGACAATTTTTAATGTAACTGATATATAGTAAACAAAAAAAAGTATTCTGTAAGCTCCTTCAGATACTATACATATGTTCAGATGTTCCATTCAGGGCCTGTGTATCTGTGATAAATTCCAAGCATAGTTTTTTGTTTTTTGTTTTTTTAAGGTAAGGATAGGGAAAGGGGTTGAGAATTTCTATTTCTTACAGCTTCAACTTCAAAATGAGTCACTCTCTTCTTGTTCTTTCCCTTTTTCCCCTTTTTTGGAGGTAAATACAACTTACTTGACATGTATATTCTAGTTTCAGCTTAAGATTTTGCAATAGACTCTTTTGTCCCCCAAAATTAAGATGTTGAAATCCTAACCACCAATGTGATTATATTAGGAGGTGGTGTTTTGGGAAGTGGTTAGGCCATGAGGGTGGTACCTTCATGAATGGGATTAGTCCCCTTATAAAAGAGACTCCAGGGCCTTCTGGGTGTCTCAGTAGGTTTTGATTCCAATTCTTGATTTTGGCTCAGGTCATGATCTCATGGTTCATGAGTTTGAGTCCCACATGGGGCTCCATGCTGACAGGATAGAGTCTGCTTGGGATCCTCTCCCTCCCTCTCTCTAGCTCTCTGCCATTCCCCTGCTTGTGCTCTCTCTAGCTCTCACTCTCGCTCTCCCTCTCTCTCTCTCAAAATAAATAAACTTTAAATAATAAAATAAAATAGAGACCCCAGAAAGCTCCCATGCCCCTCCTTCAACATGTCAATAAAGTGAAAATGCAATGTGTCATATGAGAGAAAAGACTTGCAAACCATACATCCAATAAGGAGTTAATAGTAAAATATATATGGAATTCATAAAACTCAGTAGCAAAAAAATCTGATTTTAAAATGGACAAAAGATACCAAAAACCATAAAATACCTACAAATAAACCTAACCAAAGAGGTGGAAAGTCTATACACTGAAAACTATAAAAAGTTTATGAAAGAAATTGAAAAAGATGCAAAAAAAGGAAAAATATTCCATGTTCCTAGATAGGAAGAACAAATATTGTGAAAATGTCAATACTACCCAAAGGAATCTACATATGCAATGTAATCCCTATCAAATTAACACCAGCATTCTTTACAGAGCTAGAAGAAACAATCCTAAAATGTGTATGGAATAAGAAAAGACCCCAAATAGCCAAAGCAATCTTGAAAAGGAAAACCAAAGCAGGGAGGATCACAATCCCAGACTTCAAGCTGTATTGCAGAGCTGTAATCATCAAGACAGTACGGTACTGGCACAAGAACAGACACTCAGATCAATGAAACAGAATAAAGAACCCAGAAATGGACCCACAGACATATGACCAACTATTCTTTGACAAAGCAGAAAAGAATATTCAATGGAATAAAGACAGTCTCCTCAGTAAGTGATGCTGGAAAACTGGTCAGCAACATGAAGAAAAATGAACCACTTTCTTACACCATACACAAAGATAAACTCAAAGTGGATGAAAGATCTAAATATAAGGCAGGAAGCCATCAAAATCCTCGAGGAGAAAGCAGGCAAGAACCTCTTTGACTTTGGCTGCAGCAACTTCTAACTCAACACGTCTCCAGAGGCAAGAGAAACAAAAGCAAAAATGAACTATTGGGACTTCATCAAAATAAAAGGCTTCTGTACAGCAAAGGAAACAATCAGGAAACCTACAAACCAAATGACAGAATGGGAGAAAATATTTGCAAGCGACACATCAGATAAAGGGTTAGTATCCAAAATCTATAAAGAACTTATCAAGCTCCACACATAAAGAAGAAAAGAGCCATAAACAGATGCTTCTCCAAAGAAAAAATCCAAATGGCCAACCAACACATGAAACGATGCTCAGCATCACTCATCATCAGGGAAACACAAATCAAAACCACACTGAGATACCACCTCACACCAGTCAGAGTGGCTAAAATGAACAAATCAAGAGACTATAGATGCTGGCAACCATGTGGAGAAACAGACACCCTCTTACACTGTTGGTGGGAATGCAAACTGGTACAGCCGCTCTGGAAAGCAGTGTGGAGGTTCCTCAAAAAATTAACAATAAAACTCCTCTATGATCCTGCAATTGCAGGGCTAGGAATTTACCCAAGGGTTTCAGGAGTGCTGATTCATAGGGGCACATGTACCCCAATGTTCATAGCAGACCTTTCCACAATAAACAAATCATGGAAAGAGCCAAAATATCCATCAACTGATGAATGGATTAAGATGTGGTTTGGGGCATCTGGGTGGCTAAGTCAGTTAAGAGTCCAACTTCAGCTCATGATCTCACAGCTCCTGAGTTAGAGCCCTGCATTGGGCTGTGCTGACAGCTCAGAACCGGGAACCTCCTTACAATTCTGTGTCTCCCTCTATCCCTCTCTCTCTACTTCCTTCCAATTCTGTGTCTCCCTCTCCCTTCCTCCCTCTCTCTCTCTCTCTGCCCTTCTCCCACTCGTGATCTCTCTCTCAAAAATAAATAAAAACATTTTTAAAATGTTTTTAATTGGACTTCATCAAAATTTTTTAAAAAGATGTGGTTTATGTATGCAATGGAATACTACATGGCAATGAGAAAGAATGAAATCTGGCCATTTGTAGCAACATGGATGGAACTTGAGGGTGTTATGCTAAGTGAAATAAGTCAGGCAGAGAAAGGCACCATATATTTTCACTCATATGTGGAACAGGAGAAACTTAACAGAGGATCGTGGAGGAGGGGAAGGAGGAAATAATAGTTAAGGAGAGGGATTGAGGCAAAATATAAGAAATTCTTAAATACTGAGAACAGAGGGTTGATGGGAGTCGGGGAGAAGGGAAAATAGGTGATGGGCATGGAGGAGGGCACTTGTTGGGATGAGCATTGGGTGTTATATGGAAACCAACTTGACTGTAAACTCTATTAAAATAAATAAACAATTTTTTAAAATTAAAAAATATATAAAAATAAATAAAATGGACAAAAGACCTAAATAGACATTTTTTTAAAAAGATATACAAAGTTCCAACAGGCATAGGAAAAGGTACTCAACATCACTAATTATCAGGGAAATGCAAACTAAAACACAATGAGACATCACTTGACACCTGTTAGAATGGCTGTTACCAAAAGTCAAAAGTTAACAAATGTCGGCAAAGATGTAAAGAGGGGGTCCCTATACCCTGTTGATGTGAATGTAAATTGGTATAGCTTTTCTGAAAACAGTATGGAGATTCCTCAAAAAATTAAAAATAGAACTACCATAGAATCCAGCAATTCTACTTCTGGGCATATTTCCAAAGGAAATGAATTCAGTATCTTAAGAGATATTTGCACCCCCATGTTAATTGCAGCATTTTTCATAATAGCCAAGATATGGAAACAACAATAAGCTGTGGTAATGAATCAGGTATGTATATACATATTTTTTATCCATTCATCATACACACAAATAATAGAATATAATTGTGCCTTAAAAAAAAAGAAGGAGGAAATCTTGCCAGTTGTGACAACATGGATAAATCTGGAGGACATTATGCTAAGTGAAATATACCAAGCACAGAAAGACAAATACTGCATGATCTCATCTACATTGGAATCTAAAAAGGTCAAGCTCATAGAAACAGAGTAGAATGGTTCT
>NC_043708.1:51452578-51453667 GCF_006229205.1 Suricata suricatta | reverse complement strand
TTTTTTTTTCTCTTTCTCTTTCTCTGTGTGTGGGTGTGGGCAATGGGGGAAGTGGGAGACACAGATTACTGAATTTAGTTCAAGGGTGCACAAGGTCCTCTAACCTGCTCTAATTTATAAATTTATTTTTCCAGAATACCTCACATCAGTTTTATCAGGGTCGGGGGATTCCTCTGTGGCAATGATGGTTTGATAGGGCTTAAAAACCCCAGGTATAAACCAAGTTTGAATTAACCCCTTTGCTGTGCCACAAGAGTGCCATGGGTGTTTTTCATGTAATCTTGAGGATTCAGATCTTAGTTATGGTGGAGGCATAGGCAGCATAGCAACAGAGGTAGAGGCCTTGGTAAGCTGTTGGCTTTTAGGAGTGAGGGCCTCAGCATACTACTTAATGGCTGCTTTTTGTTCCTCCCCTCTCTCTCTCTCCCACGCTATCTCCCTCTCTCCCTTTCTTACTACCTGTTCTTTCATGAGTGACCATTGATGGACTTGTATCTTGTACGGGCTATAGTCTTCCTTTGAACACTTCATACATTGGGGAGAGTGCCTGATGGATGAAATACAACCAATTGGTTATAGGGTAAAAGTCTTTATCCAGAGCCTAGCATCAATCACTGCTCCATTCTTTTTTTTTTCTTTTAATGTTTATTTACTTTTGAGAGAGACAGAGCCTAAGTGGGGGAGGAGCAGAGAGAATGAGGGAGACACAGTGTCTGAAGCAGGCTCCAGGCTCTGTGCTGAGCTGTCAGCACAGAGTTCGACACGAGGTTCAAACCCATGATCTGGGAGATCATGACCTGAGCCGAAGTCTGATACTTACCCAACTGAGCCACCCAGGTGTCCCAATCACAGCTCCATTCTGAGACAATAGATATGTCTGGGCTGTGATATAGTATTTAAATCAATATTTGATATTTGGCACTTAGGGAAAGGACTACAGTATGTTTTTCCTATCTTTCTTCACTTTTACTCTGCAAGTGGACAAAATCACCCAGGGAGCAGAGGGTTTGGAGATAAGGAGGGAAAAGCTGCGACTATAAACTACTTGCCTGTTCACTTTTTTGCTGCCTCCTAGGCCACTGACCTAAG
>NC_043708.1:51451388-51452478 GCF_006229205.1 Suricata suricatta | reverse complement strand
CTTAGGTCAGTGGCCTAGGAGGCAGCAAAAAAGTGAACAGGCAAGTAGTTTATAGTCGCAGCTTTTCCCTCCTTATCTCCAAACCCTCTGCTCCCTGGGTGATTTTGTCCACTCGCAGAGTAAAAGTGAAGAAAGAAAGGAAAAACATACTGTAGTCCTTTCCCTAAGTGCCAAATATCAAATATTGATTTAAATACTATATCACAGCCCAGACATATCTATTGTCTCAGAATGGAGCTGTGATTGGGACACCTGGGTGGCTCAGTTGGGTAAGTATCAGACTTCGGCTCAGGTCATGATCTCCCGGATCATGGGTTTGAACCGCGTGTCGAACTCTGTGCTGACAGCTCAGCACAGAGCCTGGAGCCTGCTTCAGACACTGTGTCTCCCTCATTCTCTCTGCTCCTCCCCCACTTAGGCTCTGTCTCTCTCAAAAGTAAATAAACATTAAAAGAAAAAAAAAAAGAATGGAGCAGTGATTGATGCTAGGCTCTGGATAAAGACTTTTACCCTATAACCAATTGGTTGTATTTCATCCATCAGGCACTGTCCCCAATGTATGATGTGTTCAAAGGAAGACTATAGCCCGTACAAGATACAAGTCCATCAATGGTCACTCATAAAAGAACAGGTAGTAAGAAAGGGAGAGAGGGAGATAGCGTGGGAGAGAGAGAGAGGGGAGGAACAAAAAGCAGCCATTAAGTACTATGCTGAGGCCCTCACTCCTAAAAGCCAACAGCTTACCAAGGCCTCTACCTCTGTTGCTATGCTGCCTATGCCTCCACCATAACTAAGATCTGAATCCTCAAGATTATATGAAAAACACCCATGGCACTCTTGTGGCACAGCAAAGGGGTTAATTCAAACTTGGTTTATACCTGGGGTTCTTAAGCCCTATCAAACCATCATTGCCACAGAGGAATCCCCCAACCCTGATAAAACTGATGTGAGGTATTCTGGAAAAATAAATTTATAAATTAGAGCAGGTTAGAGGACCTTGTGCACCCTTGAACTAAATTCAGTAATCTGTGTCTCCCACTTCCCCCATTGCCCACACCCACACACAGAGAAAGAGAAAGAGAAAAAAAAA